>NC_133814.1:11445000-11515000 GCF_043250625.1 Sebastes fasciatus
CATGACTGTGGTGCTTTATTGCGCATGGCTGCTGCTGTTGCAACATATTTACCCAGAGTGTACATTACAACACAAGAGGGCAGCCACGGTTTGCTTTTATGATATTGATTATAGGACAGGTCTATTTTTGTTGTCTGAAAATATGAGGTTAACTGGGAAGGAGGGCTGTCAATCGATTAAAATATTTAATCTCAAATGAATTGCACCTTTTGTATCTATTCAAAATGTACCTTAAAGGGAGATTTGTTAAGTATTTAATACTCTTATCAACATGGGAGTGGGAAAATATGCTTGCTTTATGCAAATGTATGTACAGTATATATTTATAATTGGAAATTAATTAACAACACAACACAATGACCAATATTGTCCAGAAACCCTCACAGGTACTGCAATTAGCATAAAAAATATGTTCAAATCATAACATGGCAACTGCTAATTTGTATAAATTAGTTTAATGTTATTAAGGCATTCAATATTAGATTTTTCTTAGATTGTCAAGTTTATGACAGTATAGTATAGTATATTATATATTGATACTTGCTCTTTTCCTGAAGTCCACTGGTGGTGTGAAATGATCCTGGGCCGATGTCCCTCATTAATTAATCTATTTGAGAAGGGACAGTGCAAATTAATAAATACACATGGTATATAAAATGCCAGAATTAGCTATTAAGCTGTTTTTCATCTGTTGTTTCTGAGCAAGGTGTTACAGAAGGCTTCCTAAAATACATCAAAACAAAAACATAAAACAGGACATGCAGTTTAAATGTTAGGAAAGGACACAGTTCTTAAAAGCAGTAGAAACAGTAGTGACATTTATACATACTGTATAAAACAACATTGCAGACAAGCAGGACACTTGCTACAATTAGACACATGCTTCAGGTATTTTTCTACTTTGGCTGTTATTTGCTCCTTTAATAAGACATCTTTGAGATGACACACAAAAGCAGTTCTTTTAAAACTCTTTAATATTGCTCACATTCAAACAAACCAAGTCAGAAAGAAAAGTCGGCTCCGACAAAAGCCCCACAGGTTCAATTCATTAATGTACAGCAAAAACAGGAACCTCATTTGATATAAATCACTGAGAAAGAGAAAAAAAAAACAGCTTCATGAGGAGCCTTAAACCAACAGCAGTAAGTCAATATTCTGTAGAACCTTTGAGAGTCAGCTTTAGGTTAGTCGGTGTGCGTTCAAGAGCATCACTAGTTACAGCATCTTGGATTGAGTAAGTAAAGGAAACACATTCTGATTATCGACATTGACTACAAAACAGCCTAACTACTTTCGCGAACAGGATACGTAACAAAAAATGTAACCGCATAGTGTATACGTTAAGGTTGGAGGGGTTTCAAGTCTGTTTTACTGTGCAGGTTTTTTAGAAAAGGTACCAAAAGCAAAGCCCTGTCATTGTGCAACCATTCCTTTCAGACTACTATAATGTCAAATACATAGGAGCTACCACCTGCTACTGTTTAAAAGCCCCAGTGTGACATAAAGTTGCATAGATTCAAATAATAACCCGGCCTCTGCAATTTAAAAAAAAGCCTTTAGGTCCAGAGCATTGCATTGATGCGTGAAAGTGCTAGAAACAGTACAGCGAGGTGGATTTATCAGCAGGAGGAGAGCAGAAATGCAGTGTGATTGTCAGGACAGTAGCTGCTTTGGACACTAAGGTAAGATCAAACTCATGTATGCAGTCCAAAAGGAGATTAACGGAAGAGCACTGTCAAATCAAGTCAACCCAAGGATCTAAACACAAAGGAATTGTTTTGGTTGTCAGCAGTTTGGAAGGTCATAGCTAGTGTGCACACTTTGGTTTGGTGGCAAAATGGTTTGAACACTGAGGATGTACTCTACATTCTACAGTTGGTCCTTTCACCAATCCTCGAAGCGTAGACGATTGAAGGCCTCTCTGATTTCTGTGTCGGTCTCCGAACTCACGCCGGTACCGATGCGTCTCACTTCACTGCCGGGGACATCGTCTTTCAGCTTCCACTTGCTGAGGACCACGGTGCCCTCGGCTCCCTCCGTCTTAGGACCCGTCAGCAGGATGAAGGCAGCGTGGCGTCCGTGCTCCAACAGAGTGGCTAAGATAAAAAAAAACACAAATACAGTCACGCAAAAAGAGCTGTGTGTTTCCCCCCATCCCTCCCATGATAATATCACTTTGTTAGAACACCTTTAAATGTTACGATGTGGTCCGTGAAACTGGTCGACTCGAGGAGGACTTTAGAGTAGAGAGGGTGGAGCAGGTAAGAGTGAAGGTCGTTCTCGAGCGGCTCCTGGAAATGAAACATTTGCCACGATTAGCATTTTTTTGTGAGAAGTGCCGTTAGCATTCTTTTAATAAAAGGCAGTTGTACTTACAGATGAGTTGGCCTCTGAGAGCATCCTGCCCCAAAACACGAAGACCGAGTAGAAGTTGGTGGTGTGTACTGCGGCAGGTATTGGTGAGTTAGGACTGGTCAAGAGGTCGACTTCCCAAAGCACGCCACCGGACTTCCCATCAAGAATTTTTACCTACATACCAGACAGACGGTGAATGCGTGACTTTAATCCATCGCTTTATGAGAGCAGCTGGACACAGAACATTGAATTTAGGCATCACAAGCGGTCTCACCGTCTTTGTGGAGTTGCCAATATCCTCCTCGATCACAACATCGAGGAACTCGTCTTTGTTAAAGTGGCCAAAGGAGGGCTCACTGAATTAATCAGTAAACACACAGGAGAAGACTTATTTGACTCAACCAGCCTGGTTATAATGACAGTATACGGTGGATTATACTAAACCTTTTGACTCTGATTAATTTGTATGTGAATTATAAACAAATAAAAACAGATTTGTTACCCGAGGAGTGAGCTGGTATTGTATCTCCACAGTAGCTTCCGATGTTTCCCATCGACTAACGCCACCTCATTTCCGGTCACAATCAGCAGGTTGGGTGGGTCCCCTTTTTCTCCTGTTCTTAGCACTTGTCTCACTGAATCAGATCTACAGATTAGATATAAATATAAACAAACAGTCTGGGTCTAAAGCCACAATTACGACAACGACAAGCTGTTAAGTGAAATCTGTGCTGTTGAAGAGATAATCAGAAGGTGCTTCTTACTCGTAGATGGGTACAAGGCCAGATGTTGCACTGGCAGCCTTCTCCCAGTCTTTGTCTTTCTTGAGGCCCGCCTCCATCCCTGCTTTAGCATCGACAGCGATCCTCCACAGTGCCAGTCCGTACAAGCCTGTGTCTGTGAATGAGCACAAGATAACTCACTTACTGCCATGAAGTTTATAGGACATCCAAGTGTATACATCTATGTACAACAGGTATTATGCAAATGTGATACTTGGTGACATCAGCTCGTTACGGAAGAAAAAGCAGGACTTCAATCAAGGCACACTACAGCAGCACTCCACCATTAGGAAAGACTTCTCTAACATGTTGTAAAATGTCAAAGCTGATTTAAGATACAAACCTTTTTGTAGTAGTACATAGTGAGATCCTTTTGTAGTGCGATGGAGAAGATGATTGGTCGTCTCCGCGGGGTCAAGAACCACCGTAGAACCAATCTGGACACCCGTCTTCCCTGAGAGGAACGCCAGCTGAGTCTGCAGATAACGACGAGAGACATTGAAATGAGGTGAATTCTATTTTTCTGCAACATTGTCAGATGATTTAAAAAGTCAGTGCTTATTATTTTTGCATATGTGGAGTCCCGTCACAGCAGATTATTGTTGGAAGAAAAAGCAGCAAAGCAAGAAAAATAAATGCAAAAGTAATAAATGACATCACTGACGTTTAACTGTCCGTTGCCAGATGCCACCAGAGCCACATCGTTGACCTTGTCCCCATCCAGATCTGGGACACTAAGAACAGGCACAGTGCTGTGCAGACTAAGAGGCTGAGGCTGCTGCCACCTGGCGTCACCTGTACACACACACACACACACACATCACATCATCTGACTGAGTTTAGCTGATTTTATAACTAAAACTACAGCGTTCCTTGAGCGTCCCAGTTCATTCTTGACCTTGGAAAGAGCAGTAGAGAAAAGTTAGTAAATGAGCCTTTGAGATTATTTTGTCACAGCCTGAGATTTTGTTCAGTATATTCGGCAAAATACAACTTTTCTTATTACTAAAATGTATTTCTTTCTTGTTCAAAAATGCTTTAGATCCTTGATTTAGTTGTTACGACGAATTTCACCTGCGATAAATGGACTGAAAGCAATACATGGACTACAGCAATTTTCACAAAAACGCATGACATCGGAACAATTCGAAATGGTGCTATATTCACATAAAACTTTTTACACATAGGGGCTTACATATGGTTACGTCTATCTAAAGAATCGTGAATTAAATGATGTTATTTTTAATGTGTTACAATATCAATGACTTACTTTAATTGTAGAAAACATTTTTGACTGCTATGACTGCATAGATCTGTAAAAACTGTGTAGCAATTAGGGCTGTCCCGAAATAATATTTAATGAAATATTTGAAGGTATTCAATACTTCGGGACACCTCTACACACAACAAACAGTGATATCCGTCTGAGAATAACTAATAATAATTAATGTTGAATATGAATAATGTTGTGGGATTATTCCTTATTTCATGGGCTATTTTGAGATTTATACATTATTATTACATACTTATATAATATAAATATATATATATATATATATATATAAATATAAATATAAATATATATATAAATATATATATATATATAAATATATATATATATAAATATATATATAAATATATATATATATATATATATATATATATATATATATATATAAATATAAATATATATATAAATATATATATATATATAAATATATATATATATAAATATATATATAAATATATATATAAATATATATATATATATATATATATATATATATATATATATATATATATATAAAAACTAAATACGAAGCATTCGCATACTGATTTGGAGGTTGTCTACTATTCCAACGGGTCAGCCGTAATAGCAATATACATTATGAAAATGTGATGTAATTAATACAGAGACAGAGTAATGAATCACTAACCAGTGTATTTGTCAACGGCTGTGAGTTGGTCAGAATGGGACAACAGACAGTCCCAGTTTCTGCCTTTGTCTTCGTCCAGACCGCACTGGGCCCAGTGGAACTCGGGAGCTAGCGGGCGCTCCCACAGGTCCTCTCCATCTGTCCCATCCACCGCTACCACAAACACACACGGCGAGGGTAGACCTGGAAAAACAATACACAACACTTATGTAACACAGAGCCACCATATGGAGAGCAATCCAACTCTTGTTTTTGCAAATGATTGATGAATAAATGAAATTAAAATTGAACAACATTTTATACCTGCATCAACACATGTTTTGTTCGGACTGCCTGTGTTTTTGAGGATAAACAGGACATCCATCACCTTGTCTTTGCTCGCATCTTCAAAAGCTATGAAGTCATACGTTGCTGTGGCAAGAGAAGGAGAGAATACTAGTTAAGTCCCCACAAACAATGAAACACTACCAAGCAAGTGAAAAGCAGTTTGTACACACGCACCTGCTTCAGAGAAAGTCCTGTTCCAGGTGAGGAGATACTGTGGTCTGACAGGACAGGGGATGATGAAGGAGAAGGCGAACACTATGGTGAGGCAGATGAACAAGGAGAAGAAGAAGACTGCGGTTCGCCAATGGGTCAGTTTGGCGAAACCCAGGACTTCCTTGCAACTCTTCTTCTTCAGCTCTGTGGCTGATGGTGCCGTTCCCGTCTCTGCCCCATCCTCTCCACTCTTCAGTGGGTCGCCTTCAGTGGCACTGCCTGTAGTCTCCATTGTCTCCTCAATGCATTACCGGCCCACAGTTCTGCTCAACGGGAAAACAGTCAATATAATGATGGTCTTAAATGACAACACCCTGTTTTATCTACTTCACAGTGAATACTCCTAAACATGGCATAGCTTGCTGCAGCATCTGTCCCTCTGTGTGGAGTAAAGCTACAAACCTGCATGTGTCAAAGTAAACCAGCAATAATAATAACAGACACAACTCTCTCTGGCATTCACAGATATATAGCACATGAAAAAATACTGAAGGCAGCAGTGTCTGTCCGTCCAGCTATTTCTGCTGCATCAACCTTTGTGGATCTGAGCCTATTCAGGCGGCCAGCACTGACTCCAGAGATTTCTCAGCACAAAAACAACAAACCCATAATGACCAAATCCTCATCATCACCCAGGCTAGCTAGCACACTCTGGGATGTGTTGTATAGCCAAGGGCTGATTGCTCTTAAAAGTATATATTCAATTCAATTCGCTTTTTTGACATGAACAATATTGCCAAAGCGTCAATTCAATAATAAATAAAATAAAAAAAGAACAAAAACATATATATACAGTACATATATACAATTCATTAAGCAAATTACAATATGTAGATATTTATGCAAGAAAACATAAAGAAGTAATTCATGTTTGTTGTGTCAATAAAACAAACAAACAAATAAAAAACAATTAATAACAATATATTGCAATATTAAAGGATAAATGTAAACAAAAAAAAGGAAGTAGAGGAGTAAATATAAGGCAGATTGTGAGTTACATCTACTATGTGTTGTTGTTGTTGTTGTGGTTGTCTCTTAGGCTGTGACGTGCTCTGACAGGTCCTGCAGCTATAATCATATATGTGTTAGCAGCTTATTTGTTATCAAAATTACTTAAAGATCCTGTACGATGTTAGCAAAGTATATATATTTATATATATATAGTTATAACTGTTAGCCCAAGAAGAAGGTGTTTCCTCTGAGTAGTTCAGTGTCGGATAGCTAACATGTTTAGCTTTGGCTTGTAAAGTTCACAGTTAACTGGTGAGTTGTTTAACTTGTTGAACCACATGTTAGGCTAAACGGAAGACGGGCTGACTTTATCACGCAAGTCCCGCGACTTGACATTCAAATTAAGTATTTACACAGACTGAAATAAAGGTGATCTTACTTTACTCTCCTCTGTCTGTGTGTGTGTCTTTGGTGGTGGTCACTGTTGCGGCTATTAGCTTACTACAGGTAGCAGGCCTGTGTGTGGGCCTGACACAACAACTGCCTGTCTGTCATAGTGATGTGTCGTCAGGAACGAGTTGGTTATAAGAACCGGCTCTTTTAAGTGAACGATAAGAGTAGTCCGTCCGAGAGCCGTTTATTTTTATTTTTATTTTTTTATTAATTCAAGGCAGAATGATAGGATGATCTTCTCTGCGCCACAATGGATGTATTAAAAGAACTGGATACAGCGTTGGAGGCGGGGCCCCGGTCATTATTATGAGAGTTGCTGATTGGCGCATGAAGCTTAAATGGCTCGACTTCCGTCTGGAAAAGTACCCGGATCTTGGCGGACCATGGGCAACTGGGACATGCGCAGTCACATGACTCGATCACAGGGTCCCAACATCACAGTCTGGGTGTCACTCACATGAACGGAGGAAGGGAAATAACTCTGGATTCAGCTATTAGTGCATTTTACAACTTTAAAAACTTATTTTTTTAAATAAGGGCTATTAGAGTGTTCGTACTGGGGAGTTGATTCACCTAAAAAAATGTATAGACGTCTCTTGCCCAATGTACTGTAAGTCTATGGGAAAAAGTCTTTTTGGGCCCAACAGCATCACGTGACGGACACGGAAGTTCCAGTACCGCCGTTTGGCCACTATGAAAGTCCGGATCGTCGACCGGCGCACTTCCTGGGGGCTTGCGTGCCATGGGCACTCCATGCACTGACTGTGACTGAATGTTGTGTTAATGATGTCCGTGCAACTAATAACGTGATGACAGACCATGATGCAGAGCAGGAGGGAGAGGAGGAGAGAAAGAGAGAGGAGTGCGGTGCGCGAATAGCAGACAAGATGAGTGACAGTCGGAAACGAAGCAGCATGTAAAATTACGGTATTCTGGAAATTATAAGGTTTAGTATAATTAAATTGAATAATTTAAGTGATATATGTGCACACATACTAATCATAGGTCAAAACAGTGCTAACTTTGGCTGAATTATTAAAAGGCAGAAGTGGTAAAATGAAGAGCCGTTTGGGAGCCGAAAGAGCCGGCTCTTCTTGGTGAGCTGAGCCAAATGATCTGGCTCACTAAAAAGAGCCGGAATTCCCATCACTAGTCTGTCACCCTCAGCTGCGTAAACACATCACAGGCGAGCCCTCTTTTGTCAGAGGTTTTATTCCCCTGAGTTTGTCTCTCGGGTAGCCCTTTTCTCTCTGCCTACGTGATTTTATAGACCCAAAACTACGACACTAAGCATAATCTTCTCTAACATAAACCTACGTATAAGTTATAGTTAGGTGAGTAACCAGTCCAGGGCACAACAGCCTGTTAGTATGTGCACATATGAAGAAATTAGGAAAAAATGATTTACAAAAATTAAATGTAAACTCCAAAATATTGATTCCCTCTCTGACCAAAATAAAATACAACATCTACTTTGTTGTGAAAATAGTGTCATCGCAATAGAAGCTGCAGGATATGTCAGTGCATGTCACAGCCTAAGAGACAACCACAACAACAACACATAATAGATGTAACTCACACTCTGCCTTTTATTTACTCTTCTACTTCATGTTTTTTTTTTTACATTTATCCTTTGATATTACAATATATTGTTATTCATTGTTTTTCATTTGTTTGTTTGTTTTATTGACACAACAAACATTAATTACTTCTTTATTGTTTTCTTCCATTTACATGCATGTTCTTTTTAAATATCTATATATTGTAATTTGCTTAATGAATTGTATATATATGTTTTTGTTTTTATTTTGTTCTCTTTTTTAAATATTTATTTATTATTGAATTGACGCTTTGGCAATATTGTTCACCTGACAGTCATGTAAATAAAGCAAAATGAATTGAATTGAATACAATGTGCTGCCTGAGAGACTAAGCTCAGGGTGAAGATCCCATAAAGCCCAGCGTTGGGTTCAAGCTGCTCTGATTGGTTAATGTGCTTGTTCTCAAGCGCTGTGATTGGTCTATTTCATACCAACAGCCCGCCCCTTCACCGTTAGCTAAACCAATAGAACGCTCCGGCTAAACCGGAAACGTTCAAACAGCCTGTCGTCTAGTGATGGGAATTCCGGCTCTTTTTAGTGAGCCAGATCATTTGGGTCAGCTCACCAAGAAGAGCCGGCACTTTCGGATCCCAAACAGCTCTTCATTTTACCACTTCTGCCTTTTATAATTCAACCAAATTTAGCGCTGTTTTGACCTATTAGTATGTGTGCACATATATCACTTAAATTATTAAATATAATTATACTAAACCTTATATTTCCCAGAATATCATAATTTTACATGCTGCTTCGTTTCCGACTGTAACTCATCTTGTCTGCTATTCGCGCACCGCACTCTTCTCTCTCTGTCTCTCCTCCTCTTCCTCCTGCTCTTTACCTGTAGTAGGTCAGCGCGCCGCGCACCCCCACCCCTCCCTGCTTGATGATATGATCCTTGTCTGTCATCACCTGATTGGTCGCACGGACGTCATTAACACAACATTCAGTCACAGTCAGTGCATGGAGTGCCCTTGGCGCGGAGAAGTTCGTCCTATCAGTGATGTTATGGGATGTGCCGAGGCTTCGGAGCGTGTGTCGAGTAATCCAGGAAGTTTTCTGTTAAGCGCGTATCGAGGCTTGTATCGTTTTAGACAAATGACGTCATTGAAGGCGCCCGAAGCTGAAATACAGTTGAGAACTTATTATTCCTGAATAAAAATGACGAATAATGTCACCCATCTATCATTTTACTTTAGTTGCACAAGCAAATTCACTGCCCTGTGCCTGGTTACACCACTGCCACATATCTGGAATATATGTACCTGTTTTACACTATTTGACCAATAGGTGGTTATGTGTGCATATGAAGCCTAGATGAAGCCTGGTGAACCAATTTGCTGGGGAGCTTCTGTGTTTCATGAAGCTTCATCTTGCCATCACTACGTCCTATCCTTCTCCCTTGAGGGAGTGTTATGAACCATCCAGAGCTCTCAGGTCATCTGGATCAGGTCTGCTTAGTGTCCCCAGAGTCAGAACTAAACATGCAGAAGCAGCATTCAGTTTTTATGCACCAAATATCTGGAACAAGCTCCTAGAACCCTGCAGGACCGCTCCAACTCTCACTTCTTTTAAAACAAAGCTTAAAACGTTCCTGTTTGCGGGTGCCTTTTATTAAACCAGATAATGATCTGACACTGCACTATAACTTTTACTCTTTTGAGTTTTATGCAATTTTAGCTTCTATCCTAGCTTTTATTTTTAGCTTGTTTTTATTTTCTAATCGTTAATATTTTAATGTTTTAATGTTTTAATGTTTTAATGTTTTTATGTTTTTATGTTTTTATAACTGTTTTAATTATTTCTTAAAGTTCTTTTGCATTTTGTCGCAATGTTCTTGAATGTTTCTGTAAAGCACTTTGAATTGCCCTGTTGTTGAAATGTGCTATACAAATAAAGCTGCCTTGCCTTGCCTTGCCTTGAATTAATAAAAAAAAAAAAAAACGGCTCTTGGACGGGGCCGGCTCTCATCGTTCACTTAAAAGAGCCGGCTCTTTGAACCGACTCGTTCTTGACCAACACATCCCTACTGACGTAATTTCCTGAATATAAAACGGAAACTGGCGAATCCTCGAAATAGAGAGAAAGCGACGGAGTGGTGATGCTTTGGACGTTTAAAAAAAAATACCCACATAACTTAACTAAAAACACTAAGGAACTGTTTTCAGTTGCTTATTTTTATACAGCGCTGTCGACAGAAGACCCGCCGCAATGTCTGCCCAAGCTCAAATGAGAGCTCTGCTCGACCAGCTGATGGGAACCGCGAGGGACGGTGAGTCGCTGTAGCAACGAGAGCTCGAGCTGAGCTAGCCAAGATGGAGGCTCTGCTACTGCTGCGGCTGGCTGGTGTTGCTGTGTGATGATGATGATGATGATGATGATGATGGAACAGAACCTGATGAATGGATGTCATACTGCAGAGGGCTGTGAAAACAACATAGAGTCAAGAGGCCTTTACGGATTAATGTTAGGTTTAATGTTTGTATCCATTTAGGTTCATTTTTAAAGTTAAGTTTTTAGTATTTTAGTGGTTACTCAATTCCTTACATTGAACTATACATCAAATAATCAATCCCTGCCATCAATCCAATGTTATTTAGTTAAGTTATATTCATAATACTCATAGTTGAGACACATTTAAAGGACACGCAGGCTAAACTGGGCCTGCTAGTTATTACTGAATCAACATTAGGCTTAATGAACTGTAACTGATATATATTTATGATTATACTCTTATTCTTACTCAAGTAAAACTTCCCAAGTAAGATTAGCAAAATCTATTTGAAGTATAAGTAAAAACACGTGTTATGCAGTAGAATGGTGACTGTCAGTGTTGCATTGTATTATTACTAATCATTACCAATTCACTAATGTGTGAGCAATATTTCAATGTTTATTTGTTTATTTGTTTTGCACAATTTAAGACTATAGAATCAGAATCGTATTTATTGCCAGGTGTAAGAGGTATACACTAGGAATTTGCTTTGGTTATGTTGGTGCAAGTCAAAACAGTATAATAACAGAAGAATATATAAACGCTAGAATTAAATAAGAATTAAAAATTGAAATTCTACTAATATACAATATACAAAATAGGTTATAAACATGATAAAAACATATATATATATATATACAACATAACAAAAAAATAAATGAATAATATACAGTGCAGGAAGAGGCAAAAAACCCACCTAGAGACAAGATTAATATAAAGAATTAATATGACTACATAGTAGTGATAACAAACAATTATTATAATAATGGCATAACTGGTTTAAGGAGGGGGTCATTTGAACTACTTTGTATATTGTTGGATAGTTTATTTCAAAACATAAACGTTTTAAGTTGAACAAATGTTTTGTATGTCAAATCTTCATCAGATAAATAATCTGTAACTGCAGCTGTCAGATAAATGTAGGGAGTAAAAACTATGAAATTTAGTAGTATAAAGTAGCATAAAATGGAAATATTCAAGAGGTTAAAGTACATCAAGTTTATATTTTATTTTACTAAACAGTTTATTTAAATAAATATTGTAATTTGGTGTCTTAGTCTGCATTAACTAGAACAAACCAACTGCTTAGTATTTAAATAAATAATAACCTAATTTTATAAGTGATATTTATGTGACCTAGCCTATTTAGTGAACCTGACAAATGCAAATCTGTTAAAAATAAATAAATTCTATTATCCTGATAGTATATCTACTGTTGTCTTTATGGGCGCTTTGACGAGCTACAATACAATTTTAGTATTTGCTTTCCAGCCCTTTTGGATACAAACATTAAAAGGTAACTCAGCTGTCATGTCTGATTTTCATCGGCAGATGGCAGATGTCATTTTATAGGCAAAATCAGAGGTTCATCCTGACAGTTGATTGAATGGAACGACAGCCCTGTGGATTATCTATTAATATATTGATAATTCAATCTGAACAGTAAGAGTGAATTTGTGCTGTGAGCTTGTGGGTGTATGTGTGATGAGATTGATATCAAATTCTTCCCATACATTTGTTGCATACAAACTGAACAATTGTGGCCCCTTTATTTTATTCATTAAGGTTCAGTGTATCTTTGCCAGCCTACAACAATCTGCAAAGGAGTTGCAGAAAAGCCTCATGTTCATCGAGCCGTGAGTCACACATAATTTTTAAAGCTGTTATGATGAATATCCAAACCATTTGTTTGCCTTCCGGAAGTTATTGTAGCCTTTTTTTTAAAATCACACAAATGGGTATATCTTCAGTGACACTAGATTTACAATTTGGAGTAATATTATGCAGCTTAAGCTAAGACGTCTGGTCGCGCAGCATCCAAAACGAGCAGTTTTTCAATGAGACGTCTGTTTTCAGAAGGCAATTTTAGCAATCATCGAGAATAAAAAAATAAATAAAAAAACTTTGCACACATTTACAATCTGACTTGTGTATGACTCCCAACTTCTTACTACAGGTATGGGCAAGAAAACTGTTCCCATTTATACTTTTCTACAGCGGGTTTAAAATTCTGCAGCTGAGGTCTTGAAGATGCAGAAGGGTACAGTATGTGGTGCAGATCGCAGTGTGTATAAACTAATTTTTTTCCTTGGATTTCTTTTTATATTTTTTGTTTTGAGTTTCTTTTTCAATGTTTCATATTTGTAAAAGGCTTGGCTGGAACATTTGTCTGAAATGTTTACATTTCTTATCACAGTCTTGATAGCAGACTTTCCTGAATAGTCACATGCATTGAAACGTAATGAAAACGTTACAAAATCAAGGTACATCTGTTCACACTAGTTAATTGAAACACAATTTATAGTTTTATTGAGGCTTGGGTACGGTAAGCACCAAGAATACCAGGAAGTACCATATACATGCAGAGCCACATGTACTTCTTTCTAGACACATAACTGGATAATAAACACAGTCCAGCAGAGGCACAGTCTTTATTACTGGTAAATCTAATGTTACACCAATGAAATATATGTAAAACTTTGACAATCACAAATAAAACAATTTGTTTTTTGCTCATTTAGGTGGGCACAAAATCCTTTGAATGCAGTTGTAGTGACACATATCTGCCCATTTAATGTTGTGCAATTACAGTAATGTCTATTAAAGCACTGGATACCTCGCCCCTAATAACAAATATGTGAGGTCCTTCTCACTGGTTGTTTTTTGGACTGTTTCAGGGGATGAGACGCGACAGAGGGTCAAGTTCACGGACGAGCGAGTCTGCAAAAGTCATCTTCTAAACTGCTGTCCACATGACATCCTGTCTGGAACGGTAAGTAGCTTACAATTTAGGTCCGACTAGCCAAAACATTCCAGTATCTATATCACAGGATATCCGTAAAATGCTGAAAAACTAAACCATGTACTACAAGTAATCTTAAACCATTTGATATTGAGTTGGTGCAGATTGAGTGATGCTGTTTTTTTTTCTGATAGCGTATGGACCTGGGAGAGTGCACGAAGATCCATGACCTGGCACTTCGGGCAGATTATGAAATTGCTTCCAAGGACAGAGATCTGTTCTTTGAGCTTGACGTAAGTAATGTCCTACTATAAATAATGCAGTCGTGCAGATCATAGACATGTGTAGTAAAATACAGATTTACTGTTGGTGTGGCGGTGGCTGGCTTTAAAGACACCGCTATATACTCGCTGTTGCTTTTAGTATTAAAGTCAAGTGGTAAACAGCAGTTTCAACTCACATCATTGAGTATGATCACAATAACTGCAATGTTTCCAAACACAAATTCTTATATTAGCTAATTTAGCAATTTTTTTAACAGCTTCTGTAAAAATATACTAAGTAGCTAGTGGCTCATTCATCCCCCTTAATGATGCTACAGTTGTTTTATGTGCACTGCAAAAACAGTGTTTGTTCAATATGATTTGGATCAGCAGATGTAGACGATGTAAATGCAGAGTTGTCTATAAAGTACAGCGCCTCAAGGACCTTTTTTTGGGAGCAGTTGGTGTCTTATCACTCTCAATCAGATGATTCAGATGATGCAGATGATGCCCTGCTGAATGTTTCCTGTGTGCCTATGTACGCAAATCAACCAAGTTACATATTTTTCTCTCTAAAATTATATTCTCTCGCTCCAAAAGGCGGTGGATCACCTTGAGTCATTCATCGCCGACTGTGACCGGAGGACAGAACTAGCCAAGAAACGCCTGGCTGAAACCCAAGAAGAGATCAGCGCTGAGGTGGCAGCAAAGGTGAGTGACAAAAAGAACTCACATGAACTGAGTCTTTTACTTGTTTATGCAGTGTATGTAAGGGATAATGTACAGCGAAACAGTTATTGTTGTGAAATAAACCCCGCCCTGAAGGGGTTTATTTCACAAAAATGACCCGCTAGCTGTACATTATTACACTTATTACACGGATTACACGGCTACTTACTTAAAAAAATCAATAATTTGACACAAAAGCGGTCCTCCAGAGTCCAACACCAGAACTGCGGACATAGCAACGGTCTGTTATACATAGCAACGGTCTGCTATAAAGGAATAACAGACCGTAGAATGCTGTGATTGACCAATCACAATCGAGTATTCAACAAAGCCGTGTAATAAAGTTGGCTATAATATGTGTTTTGGGATAGATATATTGAATATTAATTAAATTGTGTTATTTGTGCTGTGTCGCAGGCAGAGAAGGTTCACGAGCTGAATGAGGAAATAGGGAAGCTCCTGGCCAAGGCTGAGCAGCTCGGAGCCGAGGGCAACGTCGACGAGGCCCAGAAGGTCCTGCAGGAAGTCGAGAAGGTCCGCACCAGGAAGAAGGATGCAGAGGTGAGGAAGGAGTACTCAGGAGGTGCTTCTGCTTAGGATGATATGGTGCTTTTACATCTTCTTATCCTTTTAATGCATCTCTTTTTCCTTTTCTGTTGCTCCTCAGGAAGAGTACAGAAACTCCATGCCAGCCTCCAGCTTCCAGCAGCAGAAGCTTCGGGTGTGTGAGGTGTGCTCCGCTTACCTGGGTCTCCATGACAACGACCGTCGTTTGGCCGACCATTTCGGTGGGAAGCTTCATCTGGGCTTCATCCAGATCAGAGAGAAACTGGACCAACTAAAGGTACGTGCCACCATGTACACTATAAACTAGCAGCTGCATAATTAATCAAATATTAATGGCGATCACATTTTGGCTTCCCACAATTAAATGAACATGATCGCCTGAGATATTGACGTTTTAAAATGCGTATTCTGCTCATAGAAAACGCTGCAGCATATCAAATCAAGCGCTTCCTAAACAGATAGCCACCAGCCGGTGATCGAGATGTTTTGGCTTCACTTTTGTGTATAGATATTATCTATTTTTCAACATCATGCAGCCCTAATTTGAGTAACCCTACTATAAACCCATTGCTTCAAATGAATTTCAAGTATGTCTTGTAATGAGTGACATGGGGGCTGATTACTAGAAAACATACAGAAAAAAAGGGTCATAAACCGTCTTGAGGTTTGGACAACGATGATTCCACCTATAATTGCTACTGCGTTTTTATTTTTGTCAGAAAACTGTTGTCGAGAAGCAGGAGAAACGGAACCAGGAGCGCTTGAAGAGACGAGAAGAGAGGGAGAAAGAGGAAAAGCTGAAGAAGAGGTTAGTGCAGACATTTAAAATCCTGCTGACATTTATGGAAGTTTCATTTGTTGCATGAAATGTTTGTTTTACTGTTTAAACTTACGGTTTTGCATCTGCTTATTGTAGGACCAGATCACGTAGCAGAGAGCAGAAAAGGTAAGAAAGTTGCTCCATCTATCCTCAAATCGATTAGTTGCTCTGATTAGGAACGCACCGATCCAACCTTTTCAGTCCTGATAGTGATACCTGGGCTTTGGGTATCAGCTGATACCGAGTACCGATCTGATAACAGCGTTTAATTAATAACCTGTATGCCTCACTGTGTGGAAGTGACTGGGATCATTCTTTTTATGTGTAATACAACATCAGGCCTGACTTAAACATTGCTTTCGTAACTTTTTAAAGCAAAATGTAACAAATAAATTGGTCAAAACTTGAACAGGAATTAAATTCCAATATATAATGTATATTGTATGTAAACATAGAACTGAATTGAATAGATCAGCCCCTTTGTCACCAATACCCGATCCAGCTATTTGAGTCAGTATCGGCCCGATACCCGATCCGGTATCGGTGCTTCCCTAGTTCTGGTTAAAGAGACTCAAGTGTTGTCTGTTGTTTTTTTTTTTTTATCAGATCTCGCTCTCGTGACCGCAGAAGGAGGCGCTCGCGCTCCACATCACGAGAGAAGCGCCGTTCACGCTCACGCTCCAGGGAGAGGAGGAGGAGGCACCGCAGCCGATCCCGCTCACGCAGCCGAGGACACCGTCACAACCACGAGCAGGGCTCCAGACACAAGTAAGCTAAACACAGTTCACACCGAGCCCCCTCAGAACGTAGCTGCCAAGAAAACACATTTCTACTCTTTTCCTACCTCTGCACGCTTCACTTCACTGAATATCTCTTGCGGTTTTCGTCGCCCAGGTCGTCCAGGGACCGAGAACGCTCATCCAGAGACAGATCACGGGAGCGAGAGAGGAGGGACGGCATGAACGGCAGGTCGGACGCCCGCCGGGCAGACGACAGGGACGTGGGGGACCTCTGAAGACCAAACTCCATCCATCACGACACACAAAGCCTCCTCCCGTCTCTCTCACAAGTCTGTCCATTTCTAATAACCTAATGTCACACACGTCAGTCCACGCCTTGACCCCTCCGTTCTCCCGCTTGCCTCCTTTCTTTGCTTTAACAGTTAATGCAGCCGAACCCAGAGTGTACACACACCTGAAATATATTGTATGGATAAAAGATTCTAGCATCAAGATATATGAGAAGATTACATTTGGATGGGGGGGGGGGGGGGGTGTAGTTATTGATCAGTAGTGGAGTGTATTGTAATATCCACATCTGTGATTTGGTGGCTGTCTGTATCCAATACAAATGTCTTCTTATAAACTACCCTGCAAAGAAAAAGTAAACAGATGGTCTGCTGGACTGAAGCATAATGTGTAACTCATCCATATTCTTTTATTATATTAATGATGGTCTTTTGATACAGAATCTGTCTGAAGATGTTCTTGGCCGACTGATTGTTGCGGTCTGAAAAAGCCTTGTCGTATCATGTTTTTTTTTCTCACCTCCCTCTGAAGATTTCTTTCCACCAGCTCCTGGTAGACTGCATGTTGACAGCTTTGAGTTGCAGTTCATGAATGTCTGTCCACATTTTTTCTTTCTTTCCTGTACGCCCAGTTAAAGTTTTAGGAACCCAATTCAAAACCAAAAGGTTTTAAAGTTGCGAGTATTAGTCTCAACCTGTTTCCCGTTGTCCTCTTATTATTTTTTTTTAACCAATTTTTATGTTATACTGCCGGTAGTGAAGGGAATCTGTGATTGAGAGTTTGGCCAGTATAAGTAAATGATTGTTTTGAACTGAATTGGTGGCAAGGCTCCTGTTTTATTATTTGTTTCTGTCTTGATTTCCTTTTTATTTAAAACAAATTGTAACTTCAAAAGTTTGTGTCGACATGTGAAGCAGTAAGTTCAGAAAAGATGCGTTGGAAATTCAGTGCTATAACTGTACATAACTTTATTAGTCTTTACGTTGGGCCCAATTTGGACAAATTCCTCCGAATAGATTTATAATTGCGAACAGATTTTAATGGATTGCATTGCTTTACCCAATGTGTGAAGTCATATCTGTTTATGTTTCTGCTGGAAATCTTTCTTTAAAGTCTCAATTAAAAAAAAAAAAAATCACCATTTCAATTTTTATTGTCTGCTGGCCTTTCTTATTAATCATGGTTGAATTATTAGACAAGTTTACAAACAGATAAATACATTTCATTTAAGTTAATCCTTACCTACAAAGCAGAAATGATAACAAAGACATTACATTACAAATAGTGTACTTTAATGTTAAAATATTTAATTTGCGCAGCGCCTGCTTCCATTAGAAAGCATAATTTTTTTTTAAATTACGTCATAATAGCACGCTGCTCTTTACAGACAATAGTTAGGTTGGGAAGTCACTGTCACACGTTTGTTCTCTGGTGAATAGGATTAATAATTTAGGAGTTCACTCTCAAGTGACGACACTACCAGAAGAACGCAATCCTTCATCTGAAACTCTTTGTGATGTAGACGTCTGCTGCTCAAAATGTGCTGCTCTCCACTGTCAGATCCACCTTCATTTTCTGTTTCTCCATGACGGCCTCCAGCTCTGTGGCCCGTCTGGCATCCTGGAGAAAACGGATGCAAATTAGGGCCAGATGAAGGTAGAATGGTAATACAAAGATCAATATATCTATTTACTTAAGCATCTGATATGTGCACAGGTTTAAAATGTCCTCGGCAACGGAGTTCATAATGTGGCCTAAAACGACTTAGCTTAGAGACATAATTTAACATGCAGGTTTTAAAGTAATTCACAAAATACAGGCATAGCAGATAAGATGGTTTATCAGGCAACAAAGAATGTTTTCATGCCCTCAGAATATATTAATATAGGACAATAATTCCATGCTTCTGATACTAGGTTAAAAAATGTGTTTGGTAACCAATAAATGATGCTGCGGTTTGTTTTCCCAGTCACCAGGTGGCATACCTGTACATACATCCAGAAAAACATATAAAATGAATGTAGAATCAGTTCTAAAACTGTTGTCCAACTACCTGATTCTGGTTGAAATATCATATGTAAAACATGGAATTAGTGCATTTTACTGTGAGTGTTGTTACTGTCCTGCATTGATGTGCAAAAATAGGTTTTGGTGGCTTGACCACTTATATATGATTTATATGATCAATTCTTAGAGAAATTACAGCAGCGTATTGTGCCACGCCAGAAAAAGAGATCAGTGTCACATTATTGCGTGAAAAGTTTGTTTCTTATGACAAGATGTTTTCATGTTATTACAACATACAAACTTATCACGTTGTAAAAAGAAACTTTTCTTGTTAGAGCAATATTCTATTTATCTTGTTATAACGTTTCATATAATAGATAATATTATAGAAACATTTCACATTATAACCAGATAAATAGTATATTGTTATAACAACAAAAGTTTCTTATTATAAAGTGATAAGTTTACATGTTGTAATAACGTGAAATATGTTATTACAATAAACATTTCTAGAGCTGCAACCATTAATTCGATTAGTTGTCAACTATTAAATTAATCACCTACTATTTTGATTATCGATTAATCGGTTTGAGTAATTTTTTAAGAAAAAAAAAGTCAAAATTCTCTGATTAAAGCCATTTAAATGTGAATATTTTTGACATTTGAGGACGTCATCTTGGGCTTTGGGAAACACTGATTTTTTTTTTACCATTTTCTGGCATTTTATAGACCAAACAACTAATCGATTAATCGAGAAAATAATGGACAGATTAATCGAGAATGAAAACCATTAGTTCCAGCCCTAAACATGTCATGTTATAATGTGATACTGCTCTATTTTTCTTTTTCTGGTGTGGCAGTAATAGGCTGCCGTACAAAGTCAATTCCACATGATTTTATCTTCGCCTGCTGTCAGAAATGTTTCCCTACACTTGTCCTGACATCTCTACACACTCTCAAATAGTGACTTGATAACTGGTCAAATGTTTCTTGAACTTACTCAATAGTTTCATTGATTAACTTTGATCAGAAAACAGGGAAATAAGGCCTAACAGTCCTTTGATTTACCTCCAGCAGTGTTTTCTGCACAGTGATCTGGCTGTACACTCTGGCGCCCTCGTCTGGAATCACAGCTCGTAGCTCCTCCTTGTTGAGGGAGAAGAGCTGGGCGCCTGTCAGCACTCCCAAACATGACACCGTCCTGAGGGACGAAAATATACAAATGACTCAAAACTCTCCTCTTATTCATTTCCTTTTAAGCTGTTTTATCAGCATTAAAGGGTGGAGGTGATTTATGTTGTAATTAATGTATTGTACTGGGAGCACTCCCAGTGTGTAAACAGCATGTAGTCAGTAGTTGTGCCGTCACTCACGGCTCGCTGAAGCCCTTCCCTCGGAGCCACTCGGCCACCTCGTCTTGAGGAGAGTGGTAGTCCAGAGGCAAGTTGGTCTCTGAGGAGCGAGGGATGACCAGAGGTTTGTTCAGGCCGGCCTTTCCATTGGTCAGCCTCTGGAGCAGCTCGTCATTCATCAACATGACTGGAAAGATTCAAAGTGACATCATTACATAATGAAGTCCAGATTAATGTGTAGCTTTTCGGTGTATGTTTTTCTAGGGCTGGCAAAGTTAACGCGATAATAACATGTTAAGGCAAATTCGTTTTACCACTCTGTAATGCATTAACGCAATTGATCTTTCGGCGCAATCAATTTTAAAGCTAGAGTGAAGATTGAAAGGAGGTTAAATGACGCTCCTAAGTTACACTGAATTTTAGCGAGGAAAAACTAGCACGGACATTTTCAAAGGGGTCTCTTGACCTCTGACCTCAAGATATGTGAATGAAAATGGGTTCTATGGGTACCCACGAGTCTCCCCTTTACAGACATGCCCACTTTATGATAATCACATGCAGTTTGGGGCAAGTCATAGTCAAGTCAGCACACTGACACACTGACAGCTGTTGTTCCCTGTTGGGCTTGAGTTTGCCATGTTGTGATTTCAGCATATTTTTCATGCTAAATGCAGTACCTGTGAGGGTTTCTGGACAATATTTGTCATTGTTTTGTGTTGTTAATTGATTTCCAATATTAAATATATACATACATTTGCATAAAGCAAGAATATTTACCCATTCCCATGTCTATAAGAGTAGAGACAAATCTCCCTTTAAGATACATTTTGAACAGTGTGATTAATTTGCGATTAATCGTGATTAAATATTTCTTATCGATTGACAGCCCTAAATCTTTCATTATTTTTGTTGGCAGTTTGTCGTCTTTGTGCCTTTAATCTCTGACACACACACACAGTATCTAGGACGTTATAGCTCCCTGCATTCAAGCCACCTTTTCACAGCATTTATGCGACACACCTCCTACACAAACACTTAAGTTTGTTACCTTTATTTTCTGGGTCTTCTGCAGCTGGTATGTGTTGGCTGTATGGCGGTAAGCTGAGTGGGCGCTGGGTGGGGTGGGTGGGGTGGGTGGGGTTCTGGGTCGGAGCAGGAGAGCTGGGTGGGCCTGCGAAGAAAGTCCTGGCGAGGGGAGGTGCAGCTGGAACCTGCAGCAATGAGGAGAAAAAAAATCATGCTTGAATTCACTCGGGTATGTACAGGTGAGAGTACACCTCTGTGATTCATGTATGTATGCATGCATGTGTGTTTTTGTTGTCTTACACTGGGAGGGATATGGGGGACGGGGCTGTCTATGTGAGCCAAGGGATCCAGGATGTTGAAGGGTACGAATCCGATCTGATTGAACCGATTGCGACACTTCCACCAGCGCTTGGACGATTCAATCACCTGTCAGACGGAGGGGTTGCTGTCAGTCAGCGTACCGTGTTCCTGAATGCACCATGAACATGTCTTTACTGTGTACTGCTTTGACTTCCTTACCTCCAGCGTCTCCCCCTGCTGCACTGAAAGCTCAGTGCTGTTCCTGGCTATGAAGTCGTAAGTGCAGCTGTAGAGTCTCTCAGACTCTGGTGGGAGCGTGCCGTCGTCTCTGAGGAGGAAAGGAGACAGACACTGTTATCATGCTGTCAGAGAGGGGAAACTGTAGCAGCTGATTGCTTCTTAAAGATGACCTACGTTTCATCGCTGACTCGGATGTCTGGAGGACCAACTGGCTGCTATGGGTGAGATGGACATTCATGAATATATAACACAGGCATAAAGGGTCATCAAACAGAGGGATGAGGGGAAGGTGGACAAAATAAAAGACAAACACACAGCTTGTACAGCAAGAGTTTTGACTGTTTCCTCTTTTATGAGTTAGCTTTCAAAAGAAAAATTAGGCGACTAAACCAAAAAGTAAGTCAAAATATCCTTCTTGAATTGCAAGTGCATTCATCAGCAAAAACACCTCATTTTATGTAGAAATGGGAGCACCGTTAATACTCGTAACGTATGCCAAAAATTGTTAACAGCACAGGAAGTCAAGGCCATTTTTATGGAAAGCCCATTTCCGCCATTGTGATAAAAAAACAAAAACGTTTGAGATCTCAAAAATAATGAGTTGCTATCTCAATATTTTGACTTTCTATCTCAATATTTTGCGTATCTCGGTATTTTGACTAAGTATGTGAGTATTTAAATTTACTATCTCAATATTTTGACTTACTATCTCAATATTTCAATTTAGTATCTCAAAATCATGAGAGACGTTCATCACATTTACGAAAATGGGCTTGTGATGGTAGGCCTAAGTCAAAATATCGAGATATTAAGTAAAAATATTGAGATACTAAGTCAACATATTGAGATAGTAAGTCAAAATAATGAGCTAGTATCTCATTATTTTGACTTACTGGATCTTTTTTTTTCACCACGGTGGCTGAAATGGGCTTCCATACATTTAGTGCAAACAATCCTCACTGAAAAAATATCCACTACAAACAGTTTTCAGCACTTGTGTGACAGAACTGTGTGGTGAACTGAGGCAGCTCCAGTAAAGTGCAGCTCCGGTGTTTATTGAACTTTAATATTTACGTGTTATTTAGGTGTCTGTTATTATGTTCAACTCCCGTGTTGTACTTTTACACACACATATTTTGAATGCTCCTCTCTTTCGACACACAAGACTGGAGCGAGTTTCTATCCCGTGCAGGTATTTCATACCTCTTGCGTTACTCTGAGAGCTTCGTGTTTGTGCTGTGACTCGACCGGATCCTCCCAAACCTGCCCGTCTGCCCTCGAGGCTTCCGGCTTCCAACCGTCCAAGAACACAGGAGTGTATGAAGCTACAGGCCCTCTGAGCTGAGAGCTGAGAAATAGAGCAAACAGAGTCACTGAGTTGGTTGGGTTTTACTTTACAGTGTGACCAAAAACAACTATGAGGACTGTTAAACAGGGTTCCATACAGTTTCTGGAAGTCAATATCAATGCTTACATGTTGGTTTTAAAGCTGCCAGTAACAATTATTTTGTGACAATAATAAACATTATACATTAACATTATTACAACTGTTACACTGATTGGCCCAGTGACTGTTGGTACTGACCGTGGGAGCGTCCAGTTGGGACCCAGAGACGTCCAGAGCTGCCTCTCCTCCTCGCTCAGGTTGTCTTGGAGCAGGGACACGGCTGAGCTGGTCAGGGCGGGGCTGGACACCGAGGCGGCCAGAGCTGGTCCTCCTGTAGTTCTCACCATCTGTACACACACGTAAGACAAAAAATACATCTTCACAAAACAATCACTGGTGCTTAAGAAAAAGTGAAGTTGACAATATTCCTGCTGATTGCAAGTATGTACACATCTCACATTATTTGATTACTTTGCAAGTTTCTTCTGATAGAGCACTGACAACCCAAGCACACACAAACAAAGAAGTTTATTCAAGTGTGCTATTAGTATACTTTTTTAAACTTAAAATAAGATTGTATACTTTCAGTTTACTCTTTATGTACTTATCAGAGATACACTTAACAAAATTATACATAAGTATACTTGGTTTATACCGACAAGGTTACAGAAAAGTCCAAGTATACTTGGCTTATACTGAAAAGTTTACAGAAAATATAAGTATATTTGGCTAAGTACTATAAATTCACTTAAAGAAAACTTACAAGTATACTTGCGGTAAATATTATTAAACTAGCAGTTTACGGAGAGTATACTTTAAAGTGTACTTTCATATACTAAAAAGTGGAATACAAGTATATAACTAGTAAACTAACAGTATACCTGTAAATTCACTTGTAGTATAGTTCATATTATAGTGGCAGTACAAAATACAACTTGGATGTAAACTAGTTCTGCACTCAAAGTTTACTACTCTTACATTTAATGTACACTTAAAAGTATACTTTTATAGACTAAAAAGTGGGCAAATTTAGTCCCGAGAAGTATACAAGTAGTACACTCACAAGTATACTACTAGTGCATTGATATTAGTATATAACATAAAGTATACTTGGGATTATACTTGAATTTGACTTAAGTTTACTTCATGAAATAAACTTGAAGTATACTTCTTTTTTTGTAAGGGAATGGATGAATCCACACACACAATCAACACATGCACACACCAAGAAGTGACATACAGTCCCATAAATAGAAATATGAGGCTGTTTCCATTCAGGCGTGCCACAAATCAAACACACCTGTTCCAACCTTTGATTCTGGTGCTGATGACTGATTCATAACTTTAATGTTACACATCAGACTGAGACACACCTGAAATTCCATCTCCGATGCTTCACATTTTATTTGTAATTGAATTAAATACTTCTTATATTTTAATTAGATGATTCCAGTTTCCGCTGACTTGTGGTGTGCAGTATTTTCAGACTGCAATGTCAAGAGTGAGGCTATGACTTATTGGTTTGGAAGATTCTTGAACCATTACCAATATTTTGTCATAATGTGATAAATGACCTTCTTTTGACAGCTGCAACACCAGTACTGTAGCCTAATTCAAAGCAGCAGTCAGGGTACCGCAGTGTAGCCTTTCAAGCAATAAGAGAGTCAAATCAAATCTAAGTGTGTACCAAGAACACATACCTGCGTACAAATACTGCCACGTAAACCAGACCAAACAAATGCTGAGTGTTTCAGTGAGGCTATCACACGGGAACTGCCCTGTGTCAATACTGAATGGAACATCCAGTTTCTGCACTCAACTACCCTTACTAAAATGAAGTTTATCCATTTAAGTGTGCTATTAGTATACTTCTTTTGAACTTAAAATAAGAGAGTATGCTTTCAGTTTACTTTTTATGTACTTATCAGAGATATACTTAACAAAAGTATACTTAAGTATACTTGGCTCATACTGACAAGTATACGGAAAAGTCTAAGTATACTTGGCTCATACTGACAAGTATACAGAAAAGTCTAAGTATACTTGGCTCATACTGACAAGTATACAGAAAAGTCTAAGTATACTTGGCTCATACTGACAATTATACAGAAAAATCTAAGTATACTTGGCTTTTACTGACAAGTATACAGAAAAGTCTAAGTATACTTGGCTTATACTGACAAGTATACAGAAAAATCTAAGTATACTTGGCTTTTACTGACAAGTATACAGAAAAGTCTAAGTATACTTGGCTTATACTGACAAGTATACAGAAAAATCTAAGTATACTTGGCTTTTACTGACAAGTATACAGAAAAGTCTAAGTATACTTGGCTTATACTGACAAGTATACAGAAAAATCTAAGTATACTTGGCTTTTACTGACAAGTATACAGAAAAATCTAAGTATACTTGGCTTTTACTGACAAGTATACAGAAAATGCTAAGTATACTTGGCTTATACTGACAAGTATACAGAAAATGCTAAGTATACTTGGCTTATAGGCTTACTTACTTCATTTTTTGATCAAGATGTACTCAAGAAAAGTATAACTAAGTATTCTTGCCTTAAAGGCCAACAGAAAAGAATACTTGGCTTGTAGTTGTGCTTACTTCTTGATAGAGTAGCCTATTAAAGTGTGTGAGAGTTTGTAAAATGGATGTTTTGATATGAATTTACTTCAATTCATCAAGTTTTTGGATTAACCGTTCACCATGGAGGAATGCGAGAACACATTTTATAATTTTTTTAAAATCTCCTCACAAATCATCAAGTCAAATAGCCAAAGGAGCAAGTCTCTTTGTGTCATACATAAACCATTGGCTAAGTACTATAAGTTACAAAGTATATTTTCATGAACTAAAAAGCAGAGATGCTTGACTTGAAGTCCAAGTCAAGTTTCAAGTTGTATGCTGCTTTTGAACCATTACCTTCAGGTAAATAATCTAAATAACATCTATTATACAACTTCATTACCATGGCAGTCTCCAAATGTTATCTACACCTTTATCCTCTGTCCATCTGCTCCCACATACTAAGTGATGTGACATCATGAGATTTATTTTAAGATATCCGTCACGTCCTACTCAGGCTTTTTTTGTTTTTTTTAATCACTGCTGCTATAAAAGACGATGAGGCCTCGTGTTTACAGCAATAGCAACAACAGGTGTTGCCCCCGTGACTGGTATAGAGGTTATAACACTCACCATATCCAACGGTCTGAACACATGGTGAACAAGATCCTCCGATGAAGGGTTGGAGATGGTTGACTTCAGACGGGCCTGTAAAGAGATAAATAGAGGAATTTGCTATGAAGCACAGCAAGATAACCAAAAGAAAGAAATGTGACCTGACCGGATACACACCAACAGGCTGAAGCAATATTTGAATTTCTGGAAGATATCGATGAATTCCTCCTCTGGCGGCGGGCGGGCCTTTGTGGTGAGTAAATCCTCTGTTGGTGGAGAAAACACAAGAAAATACATCAGGATCCATAGCTGTTATAGTTATTTCAACCTGATATCCAATCCATCACTTTTTACCTTCAACACTTTGCTTTTTACTCTTCTTCTTCTTCTTCTTCCTCTGGTTTAGCACCGACGCAGCCTCGGCCGTCTGCTGCAGCTTGGCCATGAAGAGCTCGATGTCATCGAAACAGTGGTTGAGGATCCCCTGAGGAAGGAATAGAAGAAGTTTGTTACTCTGTTCAGATATGACTGGGTGACTGATAAAAGACATAAAGGTGAAGATGAGGCGTACCACTTCTCTCTCTGCTCGCAGGAAGGAGATATCAGGCCCGCCGTTCGCTGTTATAAAAGAAAGGAGAGGATTCAGTTCATCCATTTCCCATTCACAGCCCTCCTGCATTTGCAGTCCCTGGCCCCTTTACCCTTGAAACCCACCCCCCTTTACACACACACATACACAAACACACAAAGCAATCTCTGTGCTCCCAAATACCTCTCTCTTCTCTCTTCTTACCTTCTCGTCATGTTAGATCGCTCCAAATACTTTTACAAGCATTCGTGTGAGAATAACTCCTTTCTGTGTCTTACCTCTGGGTCCAGGGTAAGGTGGAGGGTTGATCGGTGGGTGATGTGGAGCATGCAGGATTGGGGGGCTCGGGATTTCATAGGGGTCAATGACCTCTCCCCCACTCCGAGGAAGCCTAGAGGACGAGAGGAGAGTTTCGTTGTGCTACAGGTAAAGTTCACAGGCTTTCTTGTTGATGGAGGCAGCGGCCGTTCACTCAGCACATTTAACAGGAAACACCCTTAAAGAAGTCAAACACACTCAGGATTGCAGACAGGCTCATTCTGAGAGCCTCAAATGGATGCAGCAGCAGCAGCAGGAGGACATCTTTGATCAGTGAATCCAGTCAGACAAGGCAATCAATAGACACAATGAGATGCCTCTGAAATTCAACCCCGCAGCCCTTATTCCACTCTGAAAGTACAGTAAACAGTCTGACTGTGCTTTCTCACGGCTATACTCTACATCGCACACAACACCGTGCTTCAATATCTCTCCTGTTAAACAAACCAATGAGCAACAAGCCAGTTTGAAAATGGAAAAGACGAAGACGTGGCAGTGTTTGTTTGTCTACTCTTACAAAATATGCAAATACCTGAGTGCTGAGTCAAACTTTACAGTTATTGAACCAGCATCTAAACCCCAGCCGTCTGTCCACTTGTCTTACCACATTTTGTCTGTCCGTCACACGTCCCTTTAAAGAGAAAGTTTTTCAAAAGCAGGTAATCCGTTCAGGCCCCGAGCATGCACACTGCCACCGCCGCAGCCGCCGTCATCTATCCTCTGCTCTGCTCTCTCTCTCTGCTTTCTGTCACAATGGCCTTGTTATCTGTCACACCTTCCTAAGTTATGTGAAAACCGGTAGAACAGGTCTTTCTCTCTCTCAGCTGTTTACCCTGTCCTCTCTGTCTCTCTCTCTCTCTCTCTCTCTGAGACAGGTGGACGGTGACACCATGCAGGCTGTTTTGATTCAGTGGAAAATAATGACATAATGGCAGTAGAAAAAAGAGGAGAAATGCAAACAGTGTAATGGTCTGAATGATCGTGTGCTATCTGTCCTTTGTTTGGCTGAACCTCCTCCCATATACGATATGAGTGCAAACATTAAAACCACATGGAAATTGGGCACTTAAAAGCTTGAATTTTCATAAGGAACTACAATCAAATGTGTGTTTTTTAGTTTTAAAGTCTTCATGAGAGACATTTTTATGTTTTTTTACATGTCATGTGACCTTGACATTCACTGTACCTGAGGGCTTCGGGGACCTTCTTACTCCTGCCGGTGGAGGAACCCGAAACTGCGTGTACAATGTCGTCACGGATTTGCTCTGCCTGAATGAGAAGCAGGAAGTGGCATCACTCGTAAAACCTGAACCGAGCTGATTCAAAGTGACACATAGAGTCAGGTGGGCGAGACTGAGGGGAAGCTGTGTTATTATTACTCACCTTAACAATCTCGCAGTTAAAGAAGTGGATGTCCGGCTTCTTCTGTTCGGCACTTTGGCAGACTAGTAGAAGGAGGGATTGGAAGTGTTCCTTTGTGTTTATGGCGTCGCAGCGGTAGATGGATTTGAAAGAGTAGTTCTCCAGCTCATCCTGGATGAAAGTGGAGGTCGTTATGTAAGCAAATATGAACAGCATTTCTCCATTTTAATCGCTCACAAACCCACAGGCCCATTTGTTCGACCATCATGCATCTGTCCTCTCACCTGGCTCTTTGTGTCTCGGAGGTGAATGGCCTCTGCTCCCACCTCCAGGTACATCTGTTGACTCCACAGCTTTTTGTTCTGAGCCAGGACGGAGAGTCGCAACTGGGCTTCCTCCACGTTCTGCACATCCCCATCCTCTAGGGAGTACGTCAGCAGATGCTGCAAAGCAGGAAGAGAAAGAGAAGGATGAAGGACTTGAGGGAAAAAGTTCAACTCAGAGGATAAGGTGTATATGTAGCAGATGAGACTTACGTCGACAAGATATCGTGAGAAGTCTGTCATCCTTTGTCTGGTGGGAGAAGATGGAAAGGTTTAAATTAGATCTATGAATATACAGCTGGAGAGATTTTAGGTAGAGTCACAAAGGGTGTTGTCACACTAAAAAACAGTTTGACTGGTACTGATGGTGTTGTTTTAAGCCAGGCAGCAGTTTTGCTCTAAACTAACAAGTCTTAACCTGCGAAAAGCAACATCCTTATTCAATTTTTCCCTTCCCCTATTTGAGTCTGCTCCAGTAACCTGGGATTATACGCTAGCTGCCCAACCAGTCTGACAACAGCACAATGCATCTCACTTTTCAATCCCTCTGCTCCTCAGTGGCCATTAATACTGGAATCACTGGTATCAAGAGAGCACGCTTCCAGTATCGCTTTACATTTCCTCAAGACTGGTTTCATTCAAAACCAAAAATTGTTTCAGTCTTACTCATATAATGACATAATATTTCAAAATAAAAGACTGACCAAAATTAGCAATTTGTGCACACTATTCTTAAATGAAAATACATTTTAACATCTTGACAGACTACAGTGAATGCCACATACTGTATAACAGTAATTTTGCAAACAATAATAGAAATGTATTGCAATGGGGAATATGACCCACGATTGAGTTTTTGATTTCAGTAAATCCACATAAGCAGTTTGAAATTCCATTAAATTGACAAAAAATTTTTGATTTTGCAGTGGCTACATAACTTGACAAGAATTCACCACAAAAAATATCAAAGGTGACAAAGTTTCGCAATGTCTTTCAGTGCAGTTTCTGATGCATGCTGGACAAATTCACAAGTAGTCTTAAATGTTACGAGCTCTGATTGATGATTGTAAAATGGATATTTGATCAACTTACCAAGGCTGATAGGCTTCCAATACTTTATTCCTGGTGTAAACAGCTGTGTTAGTGTGTTTACAGTAAAACCTGTCCTGTGTCTCAGTGTAACTCGCTCTTTGGTGTTGAAAGCTTTTACAGAACAGAGGTGTGTCACCTTGTGCAGTCCCGCCCAGTCTACCTCACCTTAGAGATAGAAATATTTACTCAACACCCACATAGGCTACTAACAAGTGCACGGATTTCACAGTGGGACACATTTTGGAGAAGTGTGCAGGACCGTAGCTACATTTGGCAAAACTGAGGTCATGTCCTCTGTATTTTCTCTTGGAATTTGGGAATTTTTAGCAGCATTTTTAGTTTATCCCTTAGGCTGATTCCAATATTTTTAGACTTAAAGGAACAGTGTGTAACATTTCGGGGGATATATTAGCAGAAATATAACATTCATAACTATGTTTTCATTAGTGTATAATCACCTGAAACTAAGAATTGTTGTGTTTTCGTTATCTTAGAATGAGTCTTTCATATCTACATAGGGAGCGGGTCCTCTTCACAGAGTCCGCCATGTTGCTCCGCCATGTTTCTACAGTAGCACACAACAGACAAACTTTTTGCGTTTTTACGTTACCTGAAGGCCACTGTAGTCCTCTGACACGCTCGCGGAGTGTAAAACCGTGGTACCGCCAACCTCCGTCTGTCTTCCGTTGCTCCTGAAGGAGTTTTATTATGGTAAGGATGGCCTCTGAACAAGGCGAACGGCGTTATCACGATTTTGTACTTGTACTTTGGCTCACCTTACCGCAGTTTTGGAAAGGGAGGAGTGAGCGGAGGGGTATTCAGTTGGTTGCAATCTGCCACCACGCCACTAGATGCCGCCAAATCCTACACACTGTCCCTTTAATGTATTTACAGTAAATATTACTTAAATAAAATGGGGGTGGCAGTGGCTCAGTTCGTGGGGACTTGCTTGGGAACCGGAAGGTCGCTGGTTCAAGTCCCCCGCACTGAACAAGTAGAGGCAGAAGAAAGTGTCTGTTTGCTGTGGTGTACAATGTGTGACAATAAAAGTTGATTTCCATTTAAATGAATAAAGATTCACTATTTACTCATATGATTCCAGCAGAGTGGAGAAGGTTTTGAACAACATTGAAACCTTAATGTTTGGAAATAAAACTTCCAGTTTCCTTGTGTCTGCAGACACACACTGAATCTGAATATTTTCACTTTGGCTTCAAACACTTGATTTTAATGTGTTTTGTATGACATTATGCTATGTATTTAATTTGCATTTGTTTTATGTTGTGGCATCTGAAACTTTAATGTATGTTTAAATGCTGCTCTTGCAAAAGAGATTCTTAATCTCAATGGGTAATACCTGGTTAAATAAAGGTTAAATAAATAAAATAAAATAAAACACAGGCAGATTTCAGAAAGTTACAGACACCTTGGAAGTCAAAGCACCTTGGAAATAAACTTTATATAATGTAGCCTTACATGCATTAGGTTGCAGTGATGTAGGTGCAACCATAGGCTACATAGAAGTGAGGTATCACATTTCACAACAGTGCTTTATTGGAGGTGGACAAGTCTCCATGTTATCCTCCAATAGAGGAGATAGATGGGCGGAGTCAGGTGAAGCAGCAGCAAAGAGAGGAGGAGGTCGCCACTTGACTTTGGTTTTTTAGGACATCTGAAAACTTCTCAAGGATTTCTATCATTACAAACCGTAAGGTATTTATCACTTATTAATAAATACATCATGTTATTTCCAAGCGCATAGATTATGATGTGGTATAGTGAGTTGACAGTGGCAGTAGACTGTGTGTTTTATTTGCCTCCAAAACAGGCATACGTGGCATCCAGTGCGTGTGTGTGTTTGTGTGCGTGTGTGTGCTGTCACTGCCAGGTCAGTGCCACTGTGAATGAATCCTGCTGTGGGACTGATGAAAAGAAAAAGTAGTGTAGTTTGTTTGCCTAAACTAATAATGAATGGTGTTACAGCCACTGTTCAAGGACGTTAATTTACTCCAGTCTAACAGAAAAACATGCTCAATGACAGGAGCCGACTATTGCATCAGCCTTCACTGAGGATACTTTATTTTTTTATTTTGAATATTTGCCACGTGTTATGTTTGACAATCCATGGATCAAAGGAGATCAAATGACTCAACTTTATTCCATCAGCATTACTATTTAATTATATTATGTCCTGTTAATTACAGACAATCTTTGCAATGACAAATAATAAAAGAAGAGTGTGTTAAAGTGGGTGTTTAACCTGCATGGCAGCAGTATTCACACGTGTTGGAAAATAAACTTAAATCTTCAGAGGATCAGTGTTTGGGTATATGATGCGTTCAGGCTCATCCTGTGAATGTGAGAGCCACCGGGTTTCAATCATGAGGACCATTTAAAATGAGCTAAAAGCTGCTAGATAGATGTCGATTCGGGCCTTATGGTAATAAAGAAAATAATAATAAATAAAAAAAATAAAATAAAGTCAGAAGTTTAGGAGAAAAAAGACATAGTATTATGATAATAAAGTAACAATATTAGTATATATATATGTATAGTAGTATAGTAGTAGTAATTTTACGTGTTATTTTATTCTCATTATATTACGACTCTTTTCTCGTAAAGTTATGACTTTATTCTGGTAATATTACGACTTTTTTTATCGTAAAGTTATGACTTTATTCTGGTAATATTACGACTTTTTTTTCGTAACGTTGTGACTTTATTCTCGAAATCTCAGATTTTTTCCCCCTCAATGTGGCCCCATACCTCACTGCAAATGTTTTGCAATTTTTTTTTTGCCTAAAATGGCTCTTTTTATAGTAAAGGTTGCCGACCCCTGCTTTATAATGAAGCGATTAGCCATCACCATTAATCATCCGGGCAGAAAATTAATAGTCAACTTTTTTGATAATTGATGAATTTCTCAAATTATTGATAATAATAAAAAAGACACATTCACTTTTTTTTCTATCATTGTCAATTTAATATTTTTTTTTTTTTGGGATTATTAGTTGAACAAAAACAAGCAATTTGAAGACTTAACCTTGGGCTCTGAAAAACTCAAAAGAATCGACACATATAGATAATACATTTTAATAATTAATAGATAATGAAAATAACCATTAGTCGCTCTCCACAGGGTGGTTGTGTCGATGGAGCTGCAGATTCCGTGCAGCCCTGAAAGCAGCAGTATAGTAAGTTTAGTGGGGGTGTGTATTGCATCAGGCGGAAGAGACAAACCCACAGCTACACCAATAAACCGAAAGAACACGCGGGCGGTAAGATAACCATCACATTCAACGCATCTATATCTCACTTATCTTTCTATAGAGTAAAATATCAACGTATCCGATATGTTACATTTAATAAGACAAGTAGAAACGGAAGAATAGATCCGTGTGATAACAATCTGCAGCTACACGTGTTCGCTTCCTCCTTTGAACGGATCAAATAATCTCTCCTCTCCATCTCCGGTTGTTTGTTCTACCTCTACGCTCTCCGGTAACGATCATTAACCGGTGAGCAGCCCGGTCTGACCGTCAGTGTTGTTTATCAGAAGTGAGTCCAGACCGTCTACAGTCTCTCTGGTCCAGACAAAGACAGATGGTTCAGGGGGATTTAGCTACAATACTTGGCTATGTTGTAGCTTCAGATACCTGCAGAGATGCTACAACTTCCTTCATCTCTTAACAGTGAGACTGATATGAACCTTTTATTATAAGGACTAAATGTTCTAAGCAGGGAATGAAATTAGCACCTGCCACCTGTCAGATAACAGGGTAAATGTTGTCTGTGGCATGTAAACATTTTATTTATTATTTTATTATTTTTAAAAAGCAATTCCTAAATTAAAAATAGTCAGGATTAAGGTTACATGATCCATATTTCTACTGTCTGCTACCACTGTCTCAGTGTTTAATAGGGGTGGACGAAAATATTGAAAATAGAGAGTATTTCAATATTATGTTTAGTGATACTGTATCGATTCTCAAAAACCCTGTAATGATTTCTAATTAATAGTTTACAAGCAAAGATTAACTCAGTCAATACTTTATTTTATTTGCAAAGAGAAATGCAAATCCTACTATTCCGATTGCATAAAAAAGTTAAAAAAATTGTACTCACATTTTATGCATATGGTGTTTTGTTTTTTTACTATGACCGTTTTCCTAAAATTAGATTTAAAAAACTCACAATATATTGCTTTGCTTACAGTACTGCAATATATCGCAATATATTGAATCGTAACCCCTGTATCATGATAGGTATCGTATCCCAGACAGCCCTAGTGTTTACAAGTCTAAAGCGTTCTACATAGATTTCAGAAGTGGCAGACAAAAAAATTGAATGGTCGGTAGAAATGTTCAGTGTCCTGCCACATTGGCAGATGAGGAAAAAGGTAAATTTCAGACCCTGGAAGTGACATATGCGAGGAGATATGGTTATTGGACCCATCTAGTCTAATCAAGGATTATTTTACCCAAAGCCCAGGTGTCGCTATCGGTATTGGAAAAGTCGGATCGGTGCGTCCCTTATTTCAGTCCATCAGCACCACACCTACAGCCTCCAAAATGACCATACGGTTGATTTAACACTCTAAAACTATAAAAAGAACTAACTCATTACAGGGCTGTTGAGTCAGACCTCATCTGTTTTAGCTTGGTGTACCTAAATAATAAATTGGCAACACACACACACACACACACAGCACCAGAGAAAATCTGTGAAACCGTGTCATTGAAGTCTATTTGTTGTACACCACAAGTGAAGGCCACAAATGACTGTGCATCATCCACAAAACAACTCCACAAGCCCCCATAAATCTACAAAGAATCAACAGGATAACTGTGTGTCGGTCACAGTCTTGCTTCACCAGCGTAGTGGTTTTGTAGCCTGCTGCTTCACATTCAGACCAGTTTCTTTCTTTTTTGTGTTTTGTCCCCTAGATGGAGAAGCAGCCCCTGCCAACTGACGATGACAGGACAGGAACCAGAGAGTCGGAGATCGACGGTTACGCCGCTGAGGAGAACCAGCAGGACTCGTCTGAGCCTGCCGCTCGAGCAGGATGGAACAGTAAAATAGAGTATTTTTTGGCTCAGGTGGGATTCAGCGTCGGGCTCGGCAACGTCTGGAGGTTTCCATATTTATGCCATCAAAATGGAGGGGGTGAGTACCTATTATTGTCATTCATGTTAGATGGCTGTCACAGGATTGGGTTCTATGGGTCCAATGGGACCAAACACAATGTTGTGGGTGCAGAATATACAGTATTTAGTCAGCGTCATCATCACAGGGCGAGCACGTGATGAAAGAGAGAGTATCAGAAAAAGCATGCATGTAAATGCATTAACTACCAACTGCATGCCTCCAACTCTGAGCAGCACTCTTATTACACGGCTGTGTTGAATACTCAATTCCGATTGGTCAATCATGGCATTCTACGGTCGGTTATTTCTTTATAGCAGACCGCTGCTATCTATAACAGAACGTTGCTGTGGACGCAGTTCTGATGTCGGACTCTGGCGGACCATTTTCGTGTCAAATTTTAGATTTCTTAAGTAAGTAGCCGTGTAATAAGCGGGATAATGTACAGCGAGCTGGTCATTGTTGCGAATTTCGCCCTGAAGGGGTTACATAAACTACATGTTTTGCATAAACTATCTATGAACAACACTAAATACGGCTTCCCTGAAGTCTGTTGTTCCAACACCTGAGGCCTGTACTACGAAGCAGGATTTGGGGTTAGCGAGGTAACTTCAGGGTTAACTCTGGGTTTTCCGTCCTATGAAGGTGGATCACTTCTTACCGGGGTAGATCACCATGGTAACTGATGCGGGGTAGATCACCATGGTAACTGATGCCGAACACCTAACCTGCTCCGGAGCAGGTTATGTTCCAGATAAGAGGTCAACTCGTATAAAAGCACCGCCTACTGACCAATCCGAGCTCAGTGCGCGGATCGTATCGTAATATTACACACATAAGAAGAAGTTTCAGTCATAATCCAGGCTAAAAACAACAACACAGTTTAAACTGACAAATGCAGGAAGGACAGCTGGCTTTATGCTGTGGGTGCTTCCCGCTTTGAATTTTATTTTCATACTTCTTTTTTAACTTCCTCTTGAGTCCGTTTCACACCACCTGAGCATGGTTAGGTATAATCCAGTCATCCGTTACACATTTAAAAGCTATTTATATCTAGACGAGTATATCTTACTTTTGAGTGTTCCATTAAATTAATAAGTCTGTTAATTTACGCATTCACACATCGGGAGATTTTTCTTTTGCGAGCTGTTCTTCCTGCATTTGGCAGCTTCAACTGTGTAACTTTTCGTCTGGATAAAGTGTTTAACTTCTTCGTATTTGTCTAATATAGTTTACTCTTCCTTTGTAAAATGTGCCGCTCTGCCTGTCTGTCTGCAAATCTGTGGACTTGTCCATGTTTGTGATTGGTCACATGCTGCAGACACCTCCCCGTTCATGTGAACGCGCTCACAGCCAGACTGAGCAACCCTGGGTTGATTTACCGAGTTGATAACCACCTTCGTAGGACCGCTTAGCGTGATCACGTTTGATAGGGGTTAGTGAGGCAAGATAACGAGAAGATACCCTGGGTATGTTGAACTCGCTTCGTAGTACAGGCCTCTGGTTTATATCTGTTGCCAGGGGAAACTATGTAAACTCTACATAAATACAACGACACAATTCACAACGATTTAATAAATTTTTGGTTCCGACAGCAGTTGACAGTGACGAGGCAGACAGGAAACGAGGGGAGAGAGAGCGAGTGTGATGTGCAACAAATTGAACTTGCAACATTGCGGACATGTGCCATGCGTTGTAACCGTTCAGTTACCAAGGCATCCGCAATTTTTTGTAGATTTCAAAATAATCCAAAAGAGTTTCATGTGTCTTATTTATCCTTTTACATAATTTTTGTTCAGAGTATCAGCTTGTGGTGCTCATTTGTTAAAACCAAGTGCTGGTCACCTCTTCTCCACAGGAGCTTTCCTCCTCCTGTACGTGCTGCTGATGCTGGTTGTGGGGATTCCCTTGTTCTTCCTGGAGCTGGCGGCCGGTCAGGCCATCCGACAGGGCAGCATCGGAGTGTGGAAGTTCATCTCCCCCAGGCTGGAAGGGATCGGCTACTCCAGCTGTGTAGTAAGATACCGATTATTAATTGATTGACCCACCCTCTAATACTATACAGTTGTGCAGTATATGATGTTGAATGTAAATTTGTGCTCCAGTCAGTAATTTCCTGTTTGCCACCGTCTCGAAAAGCACAGTTCCATAATGTAATTTTCTTAAGAACCTGATAATATTGTTCTCAAATGTCCTCAGGTGTGTTTCTTCGTGGCTCTCTACTACAACGTGATCCTTGCATGGAGTCTTTTCTATCTTGGGAGCTCGTTCCAGCACCCTTTACCTTGGGAACAGTGTCCAGAACAGGGGAATGTAACAGGTAAACACACTTTAGCATTAAAACTGACAAGACATGAAGAGTTATTAAATTGTAAATGTATTAGCTGTGTGTCACAAGTAAGACTCGTAACTGATCATCTTTTCTTTCTCTTCACACCAGTAAAAGAATGTGAAAAGAGCTCCCCCACATCATATTTCTGGTACCGCAAAGCTTTGGATATCACAGACTCGATAGATGAGACGGGCTCTTTCAACCCTTACATCGTGTGCTGTCTGCTGGCGGCCTGGACCATCGTGTGCCTGGGGATGTTCAAGGGTATCAAGTCCTCTGTCAAGGTAACCGTGTGGCCTGTTGTGGCTCCTGGCTTTCAAAGGGTTGATTTGACTATCAAGGAAACTGTGCCGTTAGAAAGATGTGCTATTTATTACTCATGTTTAACAGCCCTCGGATGTTTCAGTAGAGGTGTGATAATCAGGAGCTTTAAACGTTGCAAGTACTCAACTGAAGCGTTTTCCAGTCCGTTACTAGATGATGTACTGCTTCAAACACAGTTTTAAAGTCTCTTTATCTGCATTATGATATGGATATATAGCAGTCGGATGGTTCATATTTGCAGGACAAATATTAGGGATGGGAATCAACAGAGGCCCCACGATACTTAAGTCGCAAATATGTTTTTGGAATAATATACATATATATAATACATACAGAGCTTTTAGAAAGGTGCCGAATAAAAATATAGCTTTTCCTGATAAAAAAAATATTATGATTTTAAATAAATGATTTAAAAAGAAATTTGGCAGGTCTAGAATTAATGTTTTGTTCATATCTGCGGAAGATATCTGACGTTTGGTTCCCACTTCTAACAAGGCTTGTGAGCCAATAGCATAACGATGTTGGTATCACGTGGTATCTCTGGGTCGTCGGTTAGTGTGGAAAAAACGGATGAATGGTTGAGATTGACGGTAAGTTCCTGGAGTTGTTGTGAAGTAAATGCAGTGAAACGGAGGAGGGAGAATGCAATATCTAGCGGCTGAATGTTATCAATGTTATCAATACAGTAGCACCTTTAAGATTGAACCTGCTACAACCTCTGAAAGACAGAATAGCAGTCGGATTAAGAGGTTATTAGTTTATATAATAACAGATCGATACTTGACGACCGTGTATCGACATTGTCGCGCAAAATATCTCGATACTACGCTGTATCCATTTCCCCCCCACCCCTAACAAGTTAATTTTGATTACCATAACAGTGTTTACTTTGGGACCATCTGAGCGTTAAATAACAAATGTGACCAGAGGCCCTTAATGGAAAACACTGACATAATGACTATCCCGTGCTACATTGTTTGGGCATTCACAGTTGGGTCAAATCCCAGTCATGTGTTGGGTCTTAAGAGTTCAGGGTTATTGTGGGTGAAGGAATCTCTCTGGAATGTCGGGCTTAGGTGTTCCCCCGCTTCAAAATCCACTCCATGTGTTAAAGTATTGGGGGAGTTTTGTGAATTAGTATTGGTTCTCTGTGTTGTTTGTTTTCCCTAACACACATCAGTTAGTTCAGTCTCAGTAGAGCTTTACATTATAACCACCTTCAGGGTGACGTTTGTATTACCAGCCATGTCTGCTGGTGGTTCATGTTTACTTAACAAACAGAGGAATTTAACTCTGCCTAGAACAAACGTACTGTATCAGGTGTGGAAATAATGATCTACTGTATTTAATGTTATAGCTAACAGCTGAGGGGAAGTTTTAATGCCGCTCACACACACACACACACATCAGGTGTTTCACGCACTTACTGACTTAATCATCTCAAGTATAAGGGCCATATGTTCAGTGTGCAACAAGCAGCAGGCTTTACACTTACGATTAGATGAAACAGATCAGTTATCTCTGTGGGGGGGAATGGGTTGTTATAGCAGCACTTGAGGGAGCCTTTTTTAATCCAAAGTGTCTGTACGTTAGGGGTCGGAAAAATACCAGACAATGACTGATATATTTAATATATATATATATATATATATTTTAGACATCTCTGACTACATACATGCTGAAAATCAGACACATTTATTGTATTAATTTAGATATTTTCCAAAGTAAAAGTCCGTAGAAGTGTATGATTCAACTTTTTCTCATGGTCTAGTGTTAAAAAAGTTAACAAAAAACGCATTAAATCATAATATCGAATCGCAATACTTGTAGAATTGCAATATTTAATATTTAAAAATCGCAATACATATTGAATCGGCACCCTAGTATCGTGATAGTATCAAATCGGAAGATAGGTGTATCGTCCCAGCCCTACTGTGCGCGTAGGCAAAACCAAACAACTGATGTCTACTATTAGCTGTCTGGATTCACTTGTTAATGTAATCATTCTTTGTCACTTCCTAGGTGATGTACTTCTCCTCCGTCTTCCCCTACGTGGTGCTGTTCTGCTTCCTCGTCCGAGGGCTCCTTCTGGACGGGGCCTGGGAGGGAATCACCTACATGTTCTACCCCAAGGTATCCGCAGATAAAATGTCTGTTCGAGTGTAGAAAAGAGGCAGATCTGAAAAATGTCCCTGACGCACCCCCCGTTGTTCCCTCTGTACATCTCTAGCTGGAAATCTGGGGAGACGTGCAGGTGTGGCGGCAGGCAGCCACGCAGGTCTTCTTCGCTTTAGGTCTTGGCTTCGGGTCCATTATCGCCTACTCCTCCTACAATCCCAAGAACAACAACTGCCACCGCGACGCCTTCACCGTCGCCACCATAAACTTCCTCACATCTGTGCTGGCCACTCTGGTGGTGTTCGCCGTGCTCGGCTTCCGCGCCAAAGACAAGGCCATGGCGTGTGTGGTCAGGTACGGAATCTAACATGTCATTGATTTGTTTGTTTTTTACTTAAGACACAGTTTCTTTAATTCTCCATGCATCGCAAAATATTTAGTATGCCTCTCAAATTAGTTCAGATCTTGATATGTCTTGTTGCATAAACTGTATGTTTACAGTTGTGTTTATGTCTTTTTTCTTTTCTCTAGTAATATGAAGGAGTTATCAGAGCAGTTTCTCAGCGGTAATTTGGACACAAACCTGATGCCAAGCTTCAACTATTCTGATCCCAGCTCTGTGGCTCTGGAGGACTACAGGTCCTGGTTTGAACAGTATGGAAATCAGGTCCCTGGCAATTTAACAGACTGTGACCTGGAAAAACAGATGCAGCAGGTAAATATTGAGTTTTTGGACTAACATCAATTTGCTTTTGTGGATTTTTTTTGTATTTTGTGTGTTGTACATTAAAGCTAAATCTGGCATTCTTGTTTGTGTTTCAGGGCGTGGAGGGCACAGGCCTTGCTTTCATTGCCTTCACAGAGGCCATGTCGCTCCTGCCCGGCAGCCCCTTCTGGTCAGCGCTCTTCTTCCTCATGCTGCTCAACTTAGGGCTCAGCACCATGTTTGGCACTATGGAGGGCATCCTCGCCCCGCTCACTGACCGCTTCAAAATTCTGGCCAACAACAAAACCAAATTCACAAGTAAACAACTTTTTTTTTTTTTTACCTCAGCCATTGCATTTATGTCACACATGTAAGCCTCGACGTCACATTAACTAAATGAATTTGGTTTAATTACTCAGCCTTGAGTCCAAGTGGTATTTTAACAACTGATCAAAGGGATGGACTGGACAACTCTTTGCACAATGCTCCAAACAATTGTACAATTGTATGTTTCCCATTAAGTGCAGTGTAAGTCTTACCTCATTACCCTGCTGGCAGATATCTCACTCTGTCATTTTGCACAGAGTTACAGCCAGTAGATCAGTGTCTTGCCACATCCATCAGCAGATTTCACTGACACCTTCAAGCAGAAAGGGAGCAAAATCAGTTAATTTACCTTCTGAAGTTATTCAAGACGAACCACAAATGTATCCAGTGTTTGATTGCCTGCGCTCTCTTTTCAAGACATGTTTATGTTGTTGCAGTTTTCAGCTGCCTCATCGGCTTTCTAATCGGCCTGCTCTTCACCCAGCGATGTGGGAACTACTTTGTGATGATGTTCGATGATTACTCCGCCACGCTGCCCCTCATCATTGTGGTGGTTTTTGAGGCCATCAGTGTGTCTTGGCTGTATGGAGCTGATAGGTGAGGTCTATTTTCAGATTGTCTTAAATCTTTTAATTCCATGTAAATGTCAACTAATCAGTTTAGTTCAATGAGTCTTATTCAGTGTAATTTGTGAACGTTAACCACTCTACTGTGTTTTCTGAAGGTTCCTTGATGACTGTGAGGCAATGCTGGGCTGGCGTCCCTATGTGATTTACAAATACCTGTGGAAATACATCTGCCCGTTGGCTATGATTGGGCTGCTGGGCGCCACCACTATTCGCATGTTCATCAAACGCCCCACTTATCTGGCATGGAACGAAGAGAAGGTATGGAGAATTGTATTAAAGAGAAAAAATACACCCTTAAAGGCTTTTACACACCGGGAGTGTGACGAATACACCACATGAAAATGCAAAATATAATGTCTAGGGCTTTTATTGTGAAAGGTAAGAACAGAAAGAGTGGATCTGGTCTGTGCTGCCTTTGTCAAGGTCGAAAGGAGTAATATAATTTGCTGTCTTGGTTCGGACTATGGACCTACGTCTTGTTGTTTCTTAAATATAGGTGCCACTCAACCCGTTCTGCACAAAGTGATTGGTTGATGCCTTTTATTCGCGGTGCTCAAGCTTCAAAAATCGACCTTGTTTCGAAAAAAAAGTGTGCTGGTTTTTCGCTCGTGACAAAAACAACAGTTTGAAAAAACTATATTGAATGATGCCGGTTGTAAAGGTCTTTAAACGTGTTAACACTGACCAAAAAAAACAACTATTTGAGATGGGATGTTGCATTGATGCATTTATGTTTTTGTTTGTGGAGTATTTTTCACTATTTTAACTATTTTCTCAGCGATCTAAAACATCAGCAGCTTTAGGAAGTGCAGCCACAAGACGTGTAAAAGACAAAACAGCCTTTAAAAACTGTAGCAAATGGTCTCTACACACCTACTTCCCACGATGAAAGGAATAATTGATGGGAAATATCTCTTAGTTCACACTGAATATGTAAAGCAGAGTAGTTCTCAGTTCCTTGAGTGATTAATTTGATTCCTTTTCCTTCAGGCTTCTGAGGAGTACCTGGAGTACCCGGGCTGGGCTCTGGCTGTTATGGCTCTTCTTATCATATTTGCTATGATGCCCGTCCCAGTGGGCTTGATCCACGCTGTTCTGCAGGACAGAACAAGGCGAACAGCCAGAGATACAGAGACTGGTCAGTACAGCATTGTTAGCACCGATGACATGTGTGATACTCCAATGACTGACTTGTCAGAACTGGACCGAACGAACGGGACCGCTGCTTCCTTCTCCTAAACGCGGGACATGATGTTACACATGACTTGTCAGCATTTCAGTGGGCCATTTTGAAGGACAATTGAATTATCTCACAGCTTTTAGTGGGAAAATGGGGGCAAAAGATTCCTTATTTTAATATTTAAAACATTTTTCCACTTTTTTTTTTTTTTTTAACTGAAGTCCATCCAAAGTATCCAGAGAACAATACTTTTTTTTTTTTAAATACTACTGCTCCAACAAGAACAACGTAAAAAAAAAGTGTGTACAATGGAAAATATGGAACAAATAACTTATTGCTGCGTGGTAAAACAAGGTAGAATAACTGTTGATTGTTACAGAGTTGTTGTCCAAATGAGCAAAAAAAACAATGTGTTTTCAGTATATGTACATTTGTCGTCCATTTATCTTTAAATATCTTACATGTTTCACCTTTTTATAAAAGCACTCATGTGAGATTCACCATCGTTTCAAGAATCCATACATGCCACTTTCACAATGAAAAGTTATCATCTTACCAAAAGGTTCAAAAGTCTCTTTTGCATGTGTTTAAAGCTCTTGTTTTTTTTATAATGAACTCTTTTACAGCACAGTGAATGTTACAATTGTTATGGAAATTGTTTTAGGCTGAGTTATGATTTGAGTTGGAGTTACAACAAAAAAACCTGAGCCTGAATTAAAACTGAATCTGTGTGTAAGGCAACAAGAGGTACAATGCATACTGTTACATCAGGAAAGAGCTATTTCAGCTATGTTGAGATTAATTATTTGTGACAGTATTAATGCTATTCCCTACACAGAAGCCATCCGACCATGTTTACAGCAACAACAAAAAAACCTGAGTGATATTATACTGTAGGTATATTGTAATTCATACAGGTAATGGTATATTAACATTCTCTGTTCAAACCAACCTGAAATCCCTCCACTGTTACACAGCATCAGAGCATTCGGTTTTACGGTGATTGTTATTTTAAGATCACTGTTGTTTTTTTATTGGTAAAAAATATCAAGTCAGGCTCTGAACGTGTAAATTTCCATCATCCTGTCGTGTTGATTTCTGTGATTTCAGACAAAACCAGTCTATCAATCATTGGCACAAGGACTGTTGGCAGCCTACTGCCTGATCTTAGCCGGTTTGTCAAGTGACAGCATGGTACAGATATTAAGGTAAACCCTTATTTGTAATGTAAATATGTAAATAGTGCAAGTAGAAACTCTTCAAGAAAATAATTTTTCTGTCATTTGTTATTTGTAAATTGGAAATTTGCATGATACGTTTTTGTTTTCTTAAGCTCACGTTTAGGAGGAAACAAGTTGCATGTTGGATTAAACAGGCTGGACAAAGCCACTGACTAGACAACGTAGTCCTTTACTTCAGAGTTAAAGGAACAGTGTGTAACATTTAGGGGGCTCTATTAGCAGAAATGGAATATAATATTCATATTGTTTTCATTAGTGTATAATCACCTGAAACTGCTGGTGATGCCACTAAATCCTACACACTGTTCCTTTAAGTGAAGTATATGATGTAATTTATGTGTTTATTTTGTAAAAATACTTTTTTAAACTTACATTTTCAGTGGGTTACTATCAACATGAATTGAACTCATGCTGTTTTGTTTGTATATGTACCAAAACTAAGTGCCTTCATATTGAATTAGGCTGATGATGATGTTGATGTTAAAGGCATTCCAGCATATGTATAGTTTTAAAGACATTTCTTTTGATAGATTTCACTTTTCAATTGTGTATTTAGTCTGTAAGTCTGTATAAAATTAGTTTTTAAGAAAATGTAATATGTAATATATTTTTGCCCTTTTATTAAAGCATTACAGCATTATTGAAAGAATCTTCGCTGTTTGACATGTAGGGTAAGCTTGCAATTTATACATTGCTCAGACGTTTACCAGACACGGCCTTCAGTATTAACTTGTTAAATGGTTTTCTATATTTACATTTGCTCCGATCAATCGGCCACCGGACGTTATTGGCCGATATTAGTTCCAAATAGTTTGATCGGTGGTCTCGGATGACGCAAAACGCAAGAATTTCTCTACGCGCCACTAAAATGGCATCATCAGAATTGGCTGATATTTCCTCATTTCTTAATTTTAATGCATAATATACATATTCAATGTTAAGAATAGTTAAATAAATAATGCTACATGATAAATAGAAGGCTTTAAACAGACCCCACGATCGATGATCAATATCGGCCGATATTGCTTCCAGTGATCGGCCCCAAAAATCCAGATTGGAGCACCCTTAATTCTTAGAAATTGATTTTGAGGACGTCTGTTTCATTTAAAAAAAGGTCACCAAATGCACATCTGAATAAAAACAGTTAGTGCTATAGCTGTTTAAAGGAAATACTCGATTAAAACTGTGGTAAATACAAGTGGATTCATAACAGTGTAGTTACTCTAACTGAAAAGACAGATAAGTTGTTTTTCTACCTTTTTGGTATAAATTTGTCAAATGCAATATTTTATGTTTTGTTGTATCCTGTCACTCATTATGTCACCTAATATTTCCTGGTGTGTACAGTACAGCTGGCTGGTGATTATAGTTTCAGTTCAGGGTTTTGAGTGCATGAAAGTGTTCTCAGTATTTGCTAACCAAGGCCAGCTTCAGAGCAGAAAGCAGGGGTTAGTGACAACTGGGATGAGAGGCAGGAATTTGAACTACTCCCTCAAATGTTTTCTTTCTTTTCTTTATCTAGTCGAGGCTTGCTGAGAATGAACTTCTACACGTTTACTTGGAAAGCACAGCACACACGTTTCTGGTGTTTGTTACGGAGCGTCTCCACTGAAACATTTGGTGGTTACATCACTTACTTTAAAGCTCAGAAATGCTGGCAGTTTTTTTTAAAGGACCAGTGTGTAACATTTCGGGGGATCTATTGGAAAAAATTTAATATAATATTAATAAGTGTTTTCTTTAGTGTATAATCACCTGAAAATAAGAATCATTGTGTTTTCATTACATTAGAATGGGCTGTTTATATCTACATACGGAGCGGGTCCTCTTCACGGTCAAACCAAACACTGGCTCTAGATGGGGCCATTTGTGTTTTCGCGTCGGCCAGCGTAGTTCTTCAACATGCTTGGCACACGTTAGAAAATTCAGTTGGTCACAATCTGCAACCTCACCACTAGATGCCACTAAATCCTACACACTTCACCTTTTAATTAAGGAGTACAGAGCATTTCTGCAATCATACTCCCCACCAAAACCCACGTCCATCTCTTGCCGATATGCGTTGGTCTCACAACAAAGTTGTTCTTTATACAAGTGTCGCTGAAATTTGACCTCCTCAGACTTTTTCCCTTCTCCATGCACCTTGGAAGTAGATGAGGTCGTGCCAGAAACCCCCCACTCTGCAGCCCATCTGCACCATTATCTGCTAGGGAAGCATATCAAGACTGCAAAGGTAAACATCTGAACAGCTGTATACGAGCGAGGACAACATGTAGCGGTAATGTGACGATTTGCTTTTCTTATTGACCTGTGATTGTACAGGTTGAAACTGAATCTGTCCCCCTCAGCTCTGACTTTGTGTCTTTAGTTTGTTTCTGTAAAAGTCTGGCAGCTCATATTTGCAGAATACATGCAGGTGGCCTGAAACATGCTGTTCAAGGCTATCAAGACATGTGTTAAGACAGCTGGCCCATTGCAGCTTTAGTCTTTGAAACACTGTTTTGACTGTTGGACACAGTGAACACATTTCTTTGTTTTTCTTCCATATCTTATCAGTCCTTAAGCAGTTTGAGTGTCCTTGCAAGGCTGTGCAGACGATTGAAGTTGGACACACAGCGCCCGGACTGAACTGTTTCAAACCACTCAGCTCAGAGGATCAAATATCAGACTGTTGAGGTGACTAATGAAACAATGTAGATCTCTATCTTAAGAGTAGAGTGAAATATCCAGTTTGTTTTTTTTAGGAAAATTTGGCATCCATCATTAATAGATGAGTGGATAAATGAATTTCACAATAAAATAACTTAATATAATGTTTGTCCATGAAAATCCCTCAGGTTACTGTATTCTGTTATTTTTCATATTTAAATAAAAAATAAATGCTTGTAGTTCTAGATCTAATCCTATAGTTTTTTTGCATAATAGTTGTATGAACTTTATCAATCATATGAGATTGAAGCAGTACGTTTATGTGTCAGCAGGGAGCTCTGTTGCACTCATGTTCTCTGCTGAACAACATCATGTTACAGCAGGTTGTTGTGTGACCTCTGCAAAAACGCTTCAAGCTCTCATTTGGTAACAGTAGATGGCTCTTTATTCCCTCATCACAGCTTTAATTGTGTTTGGAAAGACCTGAATAAAAAACTGATTTCACTTGTTGTGAGCGAGCAACCACTGTCCTCTCTCTCCAGTTTCATTGTGCCAGAGAAGAACTTATTAAAGGAAAGCCTCTGAATGAATTTTTTCCCTTTGTGTATCTCAACATAGCTCGTGTTTAAGCCATTCTACATGTATGTGCTTGTGTGGAAGAGTACTCACAGGTGTCCCCATGGAAATCATAGGTGTCTGGGGAGGCCAGTTGTCTTGGATGCAGCTTCACTTCAGTCAGCCAGAGAGGCAGAGACGACAGGACCAACACCCAGCAGAGAAACACACGACGTCCTCACTTCGATCTTAGGTAAGTGACATGACAAGATAGATTTTAAAATGTTAAAACTTGCCTTTGCATTACAGTGAATGTGTTTGTCTATGTGTGTAAGACTGGGACTTTATTATAACTATGAACAACATGCTGTAGAGTATGAAAAACAACTGCAATATTTGACTATTATTAAACTCCCTGTTAGACCTTCAGATACTATTGATTATATTTTTTGGAAGCATCTTAATTTTCATTTTGAAGACGTGCGTAGTGGACGAGCCACATGGCGGGCCTGGCAGCTCTCTGCCTGCTGCTGGTGTTTCCACTGAGCAGCTCCCAGAGCACCCTGCAGTCTGAGCAGGAGATCAATGCCCATCAGGCCCCGGCGGCAGCGCCTCCACCTCTACCACAAATACGGGACCTACTCAGAAAAGAGGAAACGACTCATTTAAATGCAAAGCGGACATGTAAGTGTAGTTCAAAGAAATATTGTTCAATACAACCACAAAATATCCATCCTGCACAATGTTAATGTCAGAGAGGCAGCATAAAACTTCTGACTGATGTTTCTTCGTGACTCCACAGACGCCCATGCAGACAAAGATAACGCAAAAGTGGGTCTGTTCATCGCCGCGGCCATGGGAACCTTCGCTTTGATGGCTGCGGTGTACTGCATCTACAACAAGTTCTACACCAAACAGCAGTACCTGCACACCCAGCTTAACGACGACTCAGGTAGATTCATAGCACTGTTATTAAATTCTTATTGCATTAGTGCCTCTTTCAGTCTTACATGACTGATGAAACTGCAGCCCTGTGGTATCAAATTTAATTGCATTGCCTGCGGGGACGGTAAAAATACACACGTCTTATCGGCCTTCACTACAAAGTGGCACTACAACAGAGAAAACTGAAACAAAAGGGACAACTGTGAGCACAGAAACTTGTCTCACAGAGTGATAAGAGGAAAAAGCTAAAGATTGAAAAAGAGACATTCTTCTCATCAGCAGAGAAAACTGGACTCATCATCTGCTCTTTTTCCCTCTTTCGTCTCTTGGGTATCATTTGTTGTAAAGCATTACAGGCCGGCTGGGTTATTAAATGTGAGCGTGCTGTGTCGTGCTTATTGACGTTCAAAATTACTTCTTGGAAGTGATGCACTTCCTGCTTGCTGCCATTCGGAAGCACTAATAAATGGTGTAGCTTTAATAGCAGAAGTACAACAGTAAATGTCTATATACAGTAGATATGGATACAGAAACATGACTCATAATGATGTTTGCAACTAAACTTAATTATGCTCTATCATGTGAGCTAATACATAAAAAAAAATGTTAAAGGGAAATCTACAAATTTCAAGTTTGGATCCTTAAATACATATATGTGTCCGCAGATTTGACCACAGACCCCATGGACCCTCCCCCCGTGTTTTTCAACGCCTCTGCTGGCTCCAGTTCGGTAGACGTGCGGCGAGCCGGTGGTTATGGCTCGCTCTCTGACACTCCGTCCATCATCTCCGTGCCACCCTGCCTGTCCCCTCCTCCCACCTCCATGCCCTTCCCTCCCCTCTTCCTCTCCTCTCACTCTCTGAGAACTATATCAGCCAGGGATCTGGAGAAGAGCTGTATCTGATATTAAATGCTTAGTTAGTAGCAGTGTGACACTTTTAAATGACAGTAAAGAAGAAGTAGGTCAATGTGCATGTTGTTTTCCAATATCTATACACATCAAAGTTTTCATTTTTGCAGGCATATGCTTTTGCACATATAGCCCGAGGTTTTTGAACAGTAGTATGCGAAAGAATAGAGGGGACTTTTTCAGCAACATCTGGTGGTAGAATATACAGGAGAGTCCTGTTACAATTGTCAACCATGTTGCCCTTTCACTGCCCATAACCACCACCAAATCTGCCCCAAAACATATGCCTGTGCATCGCAACCATGTATGAACTACAGTCATTTGTGCCGTATATTTTCACAGTTACAAAAAACTAGATCTTTCCTGCACCTTATCTAATAACACCCGTCCTTTCTGTAGTCATCCAGTACGGTACCAGAAAAAAAATAAACTGTCCAGAGATGAAAGAAACGTTGTCTTGCTCATTTCTACTTTTTATGATCAATAATTAAAGTCCCTAGTTACACACAAAATCAGACTGAAATAGAGTAATTAGTTACTAACATTAACGGTGGCTCCATGCTATTTAAGTGTTTTTCTTACTGTGATATGTCAAGATGCCTTTGGTGAAAAAGGCCTATTGCCTGTTTCTTTCATGGATCTTTAATGGATTTTAAAAAAGGAGATTAAATTACTTCAAGTCATGCATCCAGTCACATTTTGAACACATTGGTAGGTGGCACATTGTTCTTGGAAGACTTATAGAAACACACTTATAATGGTAATGCAATTTTTTTCTTATGAACTCCATGTTCTTGATAGATGGCACCTCACTAATACACAGTAAATATTAAAATGACCATTTGGTTATTTTTTTGTGCCCTTTTGGCCAACTCAATATACAGTCAGCTCCATATCAGTATATTTAAAAGGAACACAGGATGGTGGCGAACATTTGCTTCACTCTAAATTCTGCAAAGATAACCAGAGAAAGCAGCTCTTTGCTATTCATTTTTTAATTTAGCTTGATAAGTCCATGAAGGGATTACTGAACGGGCCTACCGAGCATAGGCCCAGGGGCCCAAAGTGTCAGGGGCCCCCCTGGCCTTTACCTGAAAACTGTCACTCGAAGAGATGCGTTCCAACAAGGAGGAGACTCAAAACCAAAAGCACTACAAAAGAGACACAAAATGACTACAAAGACACAAAATGACCTCAAAGAGACACAAATGACTACAAAGAGACACAAACAGCTATAAAGAAGGCACAAATAACTACAAAGAGACACAAAATGACCTCAAAGAGACACACATAACTACAAAGAGACACAAAATGACCTCAAAGAGACACAAATAACTACAAAGAGACACAAAATGACCTCAAAGAGACACAAAATGACTACAAAGACACACAAACAGCTACAAAGAAGGCACAAATAACTACAAAGAGACACAAAATGACCTCAAAGTTACACAAATGATTACAAAGAGACACAAAACAACTAAAAGGAAACACAGATAACTACAAAGAGACACAAAACGACCTGAAAAGACACAAAATTACCTCAAAGAGACACTAAACGACTACAAAGAGACGGAAAACAACTACAAGGAACAAAACAACTACAGAGAGATGGAAAACAACTACAAGGACACAAAACAACTACAAAGAGATGGAAAAACAACTACAAGGACACAAAACCACCAAAAGATACAAAATGACCAAAGAGACACACAGTGACCAAAAAAAGACACAAAATGGCCACAAAGAGACACAAAACAACTTAAAGATGCATAACAACTACAATGAAACACTGTGTGTCTTGCTCCTGGTGGGGCCTTTTGCATGTCTGTGCCCATTGTCTCATAATCCACCCATGCATAACCCTAATCCCCGTTATAAATGGAAGGTATCGAGCAGTAAAGGTGGTTGCAGTAATGATGCGTTATGACAGCAAAAGCCCAAATTTACATTAACTCAGAAGTTTTGCAAAAAAAAATCTGTATTTTTACTAGAAATATTTTTAGAATTCCATGAAATCTTTTTCTTCTAACATAAAATAATTGTTGAAATATAGTCATAAACCTCTAAAAAAACAGTATAATTATCTTTAAAAAGGATCAAGAAAGGCTTAAATACAGAAAATTACGATTGTTATTACAAAACATACTGTAAATCTAAGACCATTTACATATAAATTACAAATGAAACGTAATTTTTTTTCTGCCATTTTGAAATACAGACAAAAAATGTAAAAAAAAAATTTTTTACAGTGTAAATATGTTTATGTAAATATCTGAGTAACACCAAATTAAGGAAAAACAAAATGAAAAAAATAAATAAAACTCAAATAATCGTCGGTCCAACCCAGAATCATCTCAGCATTATAAATACCCTGGATCTCTGACAATAAGCTCCGATCGGACACTGTTTACTCCAACTCTCTCTCCATTCAAGGCTTGTGCCGGTCCAAGAATAGTCAGTACTTAAACCGGCCGGCTGGCTGCGAGGAAAGGAAGTGACATGCTCCCTTCCACTCACACTACACACACTTGGAGAGATTAGCGCGCAGGCAGCAGTAATCTGGTTTCAGCACCACGGACAGAGACACCGATTCACCACCAATCCTGTCCAAAGTTCACCTCCAGAGAGCTCTGAACCTTTAAGGGACACCAAAGAGTGTGAAGAAGTTCATTTGGACACTTTAAGCAAAGTGGGACTTGACAATGTTTGCTCGGTTGGTTGTTTTCTATATAGGCAGTTGAGGGAGTAGAGGAGAAAGGCTGCAAAGACTGCACATTGGTCGGATCCTGGAGTCGTGAGGATGGAGGTCCGGCCGGACAGGTTTAAGGTCGTAGCAGCCAAGGCTCTCGGGAAAATATACGGGTATGTAAAAAAAATCTCACTGCACACTGTTAAGAATTTCCCAGTAAAATAACAGTAGAGAACTGGCAGCAGGGTTGCCTTTATGTTACTGTAAAATTAACATTATTATACTGTCGCTGAAATTTACAGCTTTGTACTGTTAATGAAAAATACAGTTTGAACTTTTATTAATTTCACAGTATTTTACAGTTAATTTACTGTTTAAAGATACATTATATAGCTGTTTTTCACCTTTCTTTTACATTATCTTACTGATAATGCACTATTTAGGTTATATTTTTTACATGCATTTTAATAAACATTATTTTTTGCCTATAGATGAATAGACTTAGCAGGTTACAGACATAGGAATAGTCACACTAAATACAATTAAAGGCACTTGTTAGGAAAAAGGCTATAATATACTTGTTGACACTTTTCTCAAAAATGTATGTCTCTAGCTGGCTACAAGTACAGAATGCAAACCATAACAACATGTGAGTGAAGAACAGAGCTAATTCACTGGTTTTCCAATCATGTACAATGTACAAGCCTCACATGTGCAGATCAGGTCCCAGAATTCAAGAAATACTGCATGAAACTGTTACAGATGATACTTTAGATAGTTGATCAGCAGTAAAGTGATGTTTTTTGTAAAAATCTCTCTGCTGGGACAAATTTGTTGAAAAGCTGCAGGCGTAATTTGCCTTGACATGTTAAAAGATGTTTTTTTAGTTTTTTTATTGTGTTATAAAGTGATTACAAAACAAGTGAAGACATGTGCAGGGACATATATAAAAAATACCAAAACATATTATACAGAGAAAGACAAATAACAAAAACAAAACAAAACTAAACTAAAACAACACAAGGAGATAAAAGCAGGTTGAAGAATGAGTGTGTGTGTGTGTGTGTGTGTGTGTGTGTGTGTGTTCTTGTACAGCTACCTTTGTGAGGACCAATTTGAGTTTTAGAACTTCAGAGTGAGGACATTTTTGGAAAGTGAGGACATTTTTGCCGGTCCTCTCTTTGGGACAGACCTTCAAAAGCCTGTTTGAGAATTCAAACTTGGTTTTAAGCTCCAGGTTAGAATTAGGCTTAGGTTAGGGTTAGTGTAAGGGTTGGAGTCAGGCATTTAGCTGTGATGGTTAAGGTTAGGGTAAGGGGCTAGGGAATGCATTATGTCCATGAGGGTCCTCACAAAGATAGAAGTACACGGCTGTGTGTGTGATGTGGATAATGGGTGTGTGTTTGGCATTGAATGAGGCTAGATGGTCATATATGGCATATATCTACACTTAAACACATACAGACATATTATTATTTGTCTTAAAAGAGAAGCAAAACTGCTAATTTGAAGATCGAGGGGTCCAGAGGAGCTGGATTAGAGCAGGTTTGGGTGACCTGGCACAACATCTGTCCCTCTATAGGCTGCTGAATCTGTCACATAAGAAACTGGCATCCATAATTTATCACTTTTATAAGCAGCTGCAGTCATGCCTGTAAAAAAAAAAGTACAAATAATGCATCTGATTGTATAATGCTTTGACCTAAAATGAGCCTACCTACAAAGTCTCTTTCTCCTTTTGCTCCAGTGGAACAAATAAAATAGAGTTAAGTTTCATTTTAGGCCCCAAACTGTTCTATCAGTGTAAAATGAAACGTTGGATCGATAGCTGTATTCATTTCTTCTGCAGTGCTGTCGTCACATTGTTAAATTATGTACACTTTGTCACAGTTTGTAGATGTTTATCTGATGTGTTTCACTTTGATAAGGGTTATCCATTCTTCCAAACTCCCTGTGCGTAATTATGTGTTCAGGGGTAAAACAGGCCTCTGAGGTCACATTGTGCGGCCATATGAGACACTAAGATTAAAAGCTGAGCAGCAAAACTTGTCATGAAGGACTGGGCTCATGCACCAAGGGGCGGAACATGGTAATTTTTTACATCATGTGGCATTTTAGACCCTTAAAACCCATGCGTAAAGTGTGCGTTTTTGAGAACTTCCATCCATAGCTCCACAACTAGTCCTATAATAAACTGCAAAAAAATATGTGACACACCTTCTCCCTCTGAGAAAAAAAAGGTGTGTGTGGGCCAGTCAGGAGTCTGGATATCTGAACGTGAGAAGGTATTGATGAACTCCCCTTTCTTTCTTCCTCTCGGGATTTGAGGGAGCGTCTCTCTAACACTTAAATCCTCTCCAGAAATAGCCTCTGCTCGTCCAAGCTGTCGGCCCACGTAAATCCCTGCAGGCCGTACACCTTGGACACCTCTCCTTCTCTCTCTCTCTCTCTCGCTCTCCCATTAAGTAGCCCGATAGCTCGTCATCGTGTGTCCCTTCCGGCCCCCCCTCTCTGGACACCTCGCAGCCAGGATTAGGCTCCTCCAGCCTCCAGCCCGCCGCCGCCTATAAGCTTTCATTTCCGCGGAGCTCACGTGCTCTCAGGTGCTCCCATGGTGCCTCGGTGCCGTGCGTAACGCTACTGCTCCCTGCACGCAACATGCAACATGCTTAACTGGCGCACAGAGAGACACATAACTTGTGTTCACTTATAGTTGTATTCTTTATTTAATATATATACAGAGCCTCGCCTACCAGGTACGGCCTGTGTGGTCGTTAGTTTTACTACACTCCTTGCAAGACGTTTGATCCTCCTAAAATGGAAACAACGCGCTCCTCCATCCTTTTCTCACTGGGTCAAAGAGGTTATGTATTTCTTAAAACTAGAAAAAAAGGGAATTTGGACTTAACTTTGTAAACAGATCTGATGAAAGATATCTATTTTGTTTATACATGTTTTGTATCTATTTTTTTTGTTGGATAAAATAAAAAAAAAAAAATATATATATATATATATATATACGGAGCTGTATCATAGAAAGCAGCATAGAAACGCTCTATCTTATTCTTTTCTGTTCAGTCGTGTTGCTATTAGTTCTATTCTAATCAGCTCTGATCTGTTCCAGAAGTTCTTTTTATTTAGTTTTGCTTCTATTTGAATATTTTTCAACTGTGCCCTATTGTACACTATGGGCTTTTCATATTCTATAAAGCTATATTTATTTAAAACACCTGAAGTCATGTCAAGATAAGTGAGACAGAACAGAAGCAGGATGTCATTGAAGTAGAACCCACTCACAGTATCCTCCTGTCATTCAGCTATTTATATCAGGGCTGCAACTAACAATCGTTTGGTCTATATGACATCAGAAAAACAAAAGTAATGATAAAAAATGCCCATTAAAATTTCCTAAACCCCATTATGTCATGGAATGCCTTGTTTTGTTCAACCGGTAGTGAAAAACCTAAAAATATTCAATTTAACGGCACACTTTTACATTTGAGAGCCTTAAATAAGAGAATGTTTGGATTTTTTACATAAAAATAAACTATTAATCAATTATCAAAATAGATGCCGACTGACTGAGAGATTAATCGACTAATCGTTGCAGGTCTAATCTATAGATAATAGTGCTATTCCTCTCTGTGCCTCCAGCATCTCATTCCTGAATCTGAATTAATTGCCCTCAGTTTGAAACTGAAATACATCTAAAATATGTTTTTTGTGTGGTTTTTCTGTGGTTCTACAGAACAGCATTCTTTCAGTTCAATTAATTTATCTAATGCAAATGATCTCCAAAATGTTCTTTTGTTGTGTGATTACAGTGCTTGTAACAGTCCACATCCAATTTAAGTCCAGGTCCTTCATAGTAGTGTCATGAGGAGCTTTTCAACCTTTCACACAATCCACACCAGTTATTTGACTCTCTCTTATCCAATCAATGATTCCAAGCTGCTAGACTGGGCTGACATTTGTCCTTGACGTATGAATTAAGAGATTAACTCGGAGGGGGAGAGAGAACCAGGAACACTCACTTAGCAGAATAGGACATGTGAATTCAGCTTTCTTACATGTCATCAAGATTAAAAACTGAACACATTTCTTACTGGGTTGAAATTGTTCACAGACACTTCCTCACGGTGTGACGTGGAGAACGTCGGGTAGCTTGTGAGGATTAGCCTACAACGGATTTTCTTTAACTCAGGGTCAGTCATGAAAAATCACCGCAGCAGATACGGTATATAATAGAAAAAAGATGTGAACTCCACGTGGACATTCTCTTCATACTGGGTAATAAATTGGTGTTGGACAAGAAGGAAATGTTGCGAATTGTGTGCGAGACTGTGCGTGAGTCAGGGGAGTTGAGGATAAAAGGCAGGGTTACAGATGAAGAGGAGACAGGAAGAATGAAGACAGAAGCCCGCACAGACAAAAATAGTCCAAGAGAGCCATGAGATATTAATAATTCACGAGTGAGAATCATTAATACTTGATCAGTGTCGGAGACTGTTAGAACCCCTGCTTACAGTAACTATTAAAGCATGTATGTTTTAAAATTGTGTAGCTGTTATTTCCCAGTCTGCTTACTATTGTTGGAATTTTTAGGTGACGGCTCTGAAAAGGTTTTATTGGCCAAAAGGTCCGGTCTTTTTGTCACTCAATATTTTAGTGTCCGTGTCATTTTGAGGTCTCCGCGGGAAGTACATCCTCTGAAGCTGCAATAATGGCTGTATAAAGATCAGCTGCTGCTTTGCTCTCCCTGGTATTTCAGAATTGTGATGGTCCTCGTCTCTTGTGACTTGATAGAGCGGTGACATTCTGGTTTAGGACAGGGTTCGTTAGAGTACGCAGAGGAACAAAGTCTCGCAGCGGAGATAATAAACCTCCATTCTGAATCAGTTGGAAAGGCCTATATGTAAGTAGGATGTGCAAAAATGAGTTAGACGAGTCGCAAGTGATGTGTCCTTGGTCTTGACGTACATTGTACACCATCTAAGGATGCTTTTGTACAAATCAGAGATTATTTTTTTTAAATCTCTGCACTTCCAAACACCTAATGAAAGCAAAAAACAAGATATAAAATCTTGAAAATTAATAAATAATGTAAATAAATATAAAAAATAAGGTAGCAAGTAGGGAAGCAAAACCGAACCGTAAAAAAACGAATCGTTCAATAACTGTACAAACCTGACCGTGGGCTTGTTGAACTGTTACACCGCTATTAAATAATGGCCTGCTAATTATTTGATGAGGTGCCAGAGACATGGAAGAGGCAATTATCTGAACACTAGCCTACTTCACCATTAAGAAGCCTGTCTTATTTCATGTATGAAATCAGTATTATGGCTTTATATAATGTAAAAAATATCATTCATTACTATCGATCAATCAATTTATATATTTTGGAGTTCAAACACATTGGAAATTGTTTTGTTTTTCTTCTTTCTAATGTGCGAAACAAACCAAACGGAAACCGTGACCCAAAAACCGCAATAAAAACCGAACTGTGGGCTTGTTGAGCTGTTGCACCACCAGCAGCAAGGGAGCTTGTTATTTTATTGTAAGCTACATTGCAGCAGTCAAGCTATGCTCAATGCACGCTATGAAGATATTGTATTTACATCACACAGTTCAATAGATCCTGTGGTGAGGGCTTTTCACATTCTCTACCAAATTACGCAACGGTACTAAAGATCAATTTAAGACTGCAGGTCAGCGAGTGTGCAGTTTCAGCAGGTCCGCGGGGGCTCATACACACACACACACACACACACACACACACACACACACACACACACACACACACACACACACACACACCTCTTATTAAAACATGAAATGGTCACAGTGTTGGTTTGGTAATCGTTAGAGTCGGTGTCATGATGCAGAAGAGAATCACTGTGATCACAGCAACCACATTTACCACACTGATGCATAAAACAGCAAACATGGCGACCCATTCAAACCAATAGAAGCTGTGCATATAACCAAAAAAACAACCCAGATCTATTACTTCCTACTTCTATGTCTTTGGCATGTGCCTTATTACTTATTGCTGGCTCTGACTGGTCGACACACATGACTAGACATGGCTTTTAAATGTAGTTCAAGCTGTGATTAGTTATTTTTGTGCATGACACAGGGTACATTTCATTCATAGTTTTGCAGCAACTTTCTCATTATTATTTTGTTGTTGTAATGGGACTCTCCGTGGTGTCAGGTGACCTGCATTTTTTACTTTGGCTATTACGTCAAAAGTGCCAATCAGCACAGCATTACACTGTCTGTGGTAGATTGACTTACCATAAAACCCTGACCTACTGCACATATAACATTATTTCAGTGTGTTTGTCCCTGGGGAACTGATACATATTTGTTTGTTTCCATATGTTTCAATGTTATACTTGCCTTTCCAGTTACAGTAGAGATTTTCAACCCAACCATGATGAATGGTCACAATGGCCACTGTTGGAGCACTGTTATTAAAGGGGACATATCATGCTCATTTACAGGTTCTTACATGTATTTTGGGTTTCTACTAGAACATGTTTACATGCTTGAATGTTCAAAAACACACATTATTTTTCTCATACAGTCTGTCTGAATATACTTGTATTCACCCTCCGTCTGAAACGCTCCGTTTTAGCGCCTGTGTCTTTAAGACCCCTTCCCAAAAAAGCCCAGTCTACTCTGATTGGCTAGCAAGAAAAATATGGCGCAACTTTGCAGATGTAGCTCTCAAGCTGTGGTGCGATATATTCTGTTGTGCCTGCATGTGACATAGGAAGGGCAGCCAAATCTGAATGGCTTGTTGAATCACATGTTTTCTGATGTAGGTAGCCCACAAAACACTGACTGGGTTGTCTTATTTCACAGTTTGTGGTATGTGCACAAGCACTGAAAAAGTGAGTTTTTAATGATATGTACCCTTTAATGTTGCACCATAGTGGCTCAGTCGGCTAAGAATCATAATACACTTAAATGTGGTTCAGTTCTAGCCCATGATCCCGGTCCCATTTTCTGTCCTGTACAACCAGCTGTCAGATAAAGTAGTCTATAAAATACACCCCACCCCCTATCCAAGCATTATTCATGCTCTGCACTGTTGGATGTTGTATCTTGGCTAAAAGCTGCAGGGCTGAGTGGACTGATATGTACTCTCACGAGCACTCTATGTATCTCTCGATGGTGATTGTAAGTTACATTTACCAGACAAAGGCAATAGGGATATTAGCTTTTAACTTTTACATGTACGTATGAAAAACGAAATATGTTTGATCAATAAAGCTGCGATATAAAAGGGGCTCTGTGCTCCTGCATCTGGACCTGCAGTGCTCGAGTCTGATCTGAGAACTCAGCATTGCACATGTCATGTTTAATAGATGCGTTTCGATACATATTTCATGCCTGTTAGACTGGAGGCTGGCAGAGGTCATGGTTTCTCAGGGTTTCTCAGCATGAACGTCGGTTATAGACCAGAGCAGAAAAAGAGCGGAGTAGTTAACCTTGTTTGGAAGGAGAAGAGGGGCATGGATACTCACACTGTTTTCCTCACTGTCGGCCAGTTCTGTCAGGAGACGAACGTCTGCAACAATAAAACCCAATATATGAACACCTTGAGAAGACAGGATAAGTCAAAGTTATGTCAGCAAGCTCCAGTGGTGGTAGGCTGACAGAGAAACTGGGCTGTCTCTTGTTAAGATGCTAGAGTTACCAGTCAAATTGACAGCTACAAAGATTATCTGAACATCTTTTGTCGAGCCGAGCTGTCAGTCTACGAGCCCTTCAGAGCAGGATCTGTTTTCACCGAGTTTGGAAAACCTCGGCTGGCTCACCGACTGACTGATTGTTCTTAAAGAAAATCCACAATATGGAAATCTAAGAGTAAGCTAAACGGCAAACTTTTTTTTGAATAGCTGTTGGTGAAATGAATCAGCAAACAGTACGCTGACTATTTTATGCGTGTGTGTGTGTTTTGATGTGTATTGTCATGGTCGCTTCTATGGCAAGCTATCTTGATAGGGCAAGGGTTGCTATACAACATTGCAAACGGATGTTTCAACTGAAAGATAGCCCAGACAATAATGTTAAATCATCACAAGCTGACAGAAGATATATACAAAGATTTTGACTCTATCAAAGTTTAACTATTAAAATCAACTTCTTAAAGGGCCAGTGTGTAGCATTTAGAGGGATCTATTGGCAGAAATAGAATATAATTAGGGCTGTCAATCGGTTAAAATGTTTAATCACGATTAATCACAATTTTTTTTTTAAAGCCGAACAGACAACAACAGCTGTCAGTGTGTCAGTGTGCTGACTTGACTATGATTTTCCCCAAACTGCATGTGATTATTTTAAAGTGGGCATGTCTGTAAAGGGGAGACTCGTGGGTACCCATAGAACCCAGTTTCATTCACATATCTGGAGGTCAGAGGTCAAGGGACCCCTTTGAAAATGGCCGTGCCAGTTAGTGCAAGTTTGGAGCATTACTTAGTCTCCATCCTGACAAGCTAGTATGACATGATTCGTTAGGTTTTGTAGTTTCATATGATGCCAGAATCTTTACTCTATCTTTAAAACTGAGGTCGCTACAACCTAAAAAACGCATTATGTGTTAATATGTTAAAGAAATGAGTGGCGTTAAAACAAATTTGTGTTAACGCGTTATTATCCCGTCAACTTTGACAGCCCTAAATATAATATTAATCAGTATGTTTTCTTCAGTGTATAATCACCTTAAAATAAGAATTATTGTTTTTTTGTTACCTTAGAATGAGACATTTATATCTACATACGTTCCTCCTCTTCACAGAGCCAGTAGCCATGTTTCTACAGTAGCCCAGAACGGACAAACCAAACACTGGCTCTAGATAGCCATCATGTTGTCACGTTTTTGCGTCGGCCACTGTAGTTCTCCTACATGCTTGGCATATGGGTGAAACTTCAGTTGGTTGCAATATGCAACCTCACTGCTAGATGCCGCCAGATCCTACACACTGCACCTTTAAGAAAGATTGACTAGCACTTCCGATAAGAGACCTTATTGTATGTATATTTCTAAAGGACCAAGAGGCTGACTTTAGTCTAAACTACAATACTTCACATAATACTTTTTCCAATCCCTTCTGAACAGAGCTCTTGAGAAGAAGCAGGAAAATGGCGAGACCATCGAGCTGTCGGCGGAGGGCCGGCCGGAGATGGTGGAGGAGAAGGAGTTGCCCGTGGTGGACTGCACGTGCTTCGGCCTGCCCAGGCGCTACATCATCGCCATCCTCTCTGGCATCGGCTTCTGCATCTCCTTCGGTATCCGGTGTAACCTGGGCGTGGCCGTCGTCAGCATGGTCAACAGCCACACCGTCTTGAAAGACAACAAGGAGGTCATAGTGGTGAGTGGCGGTGAATGAGGTGGGATGTCCACAACAGCGAGGCAAAATCAATATTATTGTGTTTCTAGATAATTTATATTGATCACATCAGTTCTCTTGTTTTCATTGTAAAATATAACCTCAGTATATTTCATCCAGCTCTAATTCAAATACATGTGCAGATTGATAATTGTATGTCTTCCTGTGTGTCTGAACAGAAAGCTCAGTTTGACTGGGATCCAGAAACGGTGGGAATGATCCACGGCTCCTTTTTCTGGGGATACATAGTAACCCAAATCCCAGGAGGGTTCATATGTCAAAAGTTTGCAGCAAACAGGTCTGTTAAATCACTATTTATTGTCTGCAAGCGTTAATTATACATTATTTTAAACATATTGAATGTCTCTTCCTGTCTCTATTCTGTCCTCTTCCAGAGTGTTTGGCTTCGCTATAGTGGCCACGTCTTTCCTGAACATGCTCATCCCTTCAGCAGCACGGATGCACTTCGGTTGCGTTATCCTTGTCAGAATATGTCAAGGACTCGTGGAGGTGCGTAACTCGTTTGCTTTCTCATAAACACAAGACTTGAGTAACAAGAAAGATTTCTCTTTACATTTTATTGAGAACATTTATCATAGTGTAATTTCTTCCCCATCCTGCAGGGGGTTTCATATCCGGCCTGTCACGGTATTTGGGCAAAATGGGCACCACCTCTTGAGAGAAGTCGCCTGGCCACGACGGCCTTTTGTGGTGAGTCCATTATCACTGGGCCTGTTTCTCTCTTGGCCTTTAAACAATGGGTGTTTAGCACTTGAACAGACATTTATTTTTAATATAGTCACAAATAAAACTGAAATGGTTAGTCAATTAATCAATTAGCTGATTTAAAGGGAATTAATCGGTAACTATTTGGATAATTGATTTAACATTTCAATTATTTTTCCAAGCAAAAATGAAACCACATTTGTTGGATCCAGCTTCTCAAATGTTCGTTCTAGCTTCTTTAGGTTTTGGACTGTTTCTCAAACAACACAAGCAATCTGAAGATGCAATTTTTCACTATTTACTTTATCGTTTTCACTTTGTGAGTCTGTGTGAGTCATCGTGGCAAAATGTGGTCCTGGAGACACCTACTGTGGTGGGAACTACCACAGAAACGGTTTTGAGTACTTTGTCAGGTGTTTATATTTCTGTCTGTCAGTGGACAGATTTAGTCAACGCATGAGCGTCACAACAGTGTAAGATGCAGTCACGAAACCTTACAGGTGTGTAGTTGAGATCAAAATGAAGGCTGAGTTCGAAGATGGGTGTGGTCCGAGCAACGGCATCGGAAGTAGGGGGGTAGGAAGTGGGTAAGGGGACATTGCCCCCACCAATTTACGCCCTGTGGCTGGTGTGATCCCATCGCAGGATGGTCTCTAGTTTTTGACATGTTATAGACTAAAGAGTTAAAGATGCTCAATACGATATCCAGAGCGTTAATATAGCAGCAAACAGCTATTTGCTATGTAAAGACATAGAGGAGTAATGTCTACCTGAGCAGAGAATGAAGTTGCTCTCTCTTTGTGTGTGTTGTAATCCAAGCTTCTCTTTGTTGACATAGCCGGGCCGGCCGTGCATGCTTTTAGTTCATGTCTCACGGCCGCCGCTCTGCACTGCCCTCATACGGCGTTTACAGCTGATAACACCGTCCCAACTGACGGCTCCTTTGCGGAAGTGTAGCACAAGTACCAGTTCTCCCCCAGGTTAACACTGTTAGCTCTGTTGCCTTTGTTTTCACTGTTAGCGCTGTTGGCACTGTTAGCTGCTCAGCCGTCACCATGCTGAGAGCCACGCGGAGGCAATAGAAATGCTCCTAATCTCGCTTTTAGCACCTTTAAGTGACAAAATAAATGGCAGATTTGAAATTAATTGAAATTGCAGCCCTAAACACAATGTTTCCCCTTTTTTTTCTAGGTTCTTATGCTGGTGCTGTGATTGCCATGCCATTAGCTGGAATCCTGGTCCAGTACTCCGGATGGTCATCAGTCTTCTACGTCTACGGTAAGAGACCCTTGACCTTCAAATTTGACCCAAATCAAATGTGGAGACTTTACACTGGGGCTGTTTTTCAGACTGAACTACAACTTGGGAAACTTATAAACATGACAACAGAGTCCTACAGTAATCAGTTAGCTAGTGACTATGCACAACATACAGGAACACAGTAGATGCTGACACATACTGAAACTGCAAGGACAAGAAGTCTGCAAAAGGCCAGCACCATGAATATGAGAAACAGAAAAGAATCCTCACCCGTATGTGTGTTATGTATGAATTCAACATTTAATCCCAGTCTGTACCGAGGCAGCAGCTACAGTCAAGGTGTCTCCTTAACAGCTTGTTCTTTTTGACCTTTCGTCCCAGTTTTGACACTTACATTACTCCTTCTCTTTTCCCTGCCTGTCTTCCTTCCTCCCCTCAGGAACTTTTGGGATCATGTGGTATTGCTTCTGGTTCCTGGTGTCTTACGAAAGTCCAGCAGCTCATCCCACCATCACTGAGGAGGAGAGAACATATATTGAGGAAAGCATCGGCGAGACGGCCCAATTTACAGTAACGGTCAGTACATAGAGTACATTTCTCAGGTACAATATGATTCAAACACTGTATCACACCACATTGGCTGACGTTAACAGTACTAATGTGGCTTGCCCTGTCATTTACATTCCCTCAACTGGTACTTTTTTGTTTTATGTCAAATGTTAACATAAGGACAAGACCGCAAGTAGATCTGAACAAAGAGTGTAGAGGTGGTGAACAAGCAGAGCAATGTAAGAGTAATAAGGAAGATAGCCTGGGTGGAGCTTAAGAGGGCGTCAAATGTCATCATGACCTGATTCTAATAATTGTATAGTAGAATAATAGTTTCTCAAATTGAAAGCAACACAGATACATTCAGAAAGTCTGTATCAGTGGCAACCTCTGCTCATTCGTTTCTGCATTCATGCATTCAATTCACTCCACCCATCCTCTTATTGATCACAATGTCCTGGAATCTGACTTATTTCAAAAATCTCAAATAGGAATAACTGGTCATTAATTCAGGTAAACAACTGTACATTTAAGTTTGCGAAACAAGTCAGAGAGGCTTAAGAATTTCATTACAAATTCAGTGAACGCATTTTTCTGTGTTGCAGAAATTCAACACACCGTGGAGGGCCTTCTTCACGTCCATGCCGGTGTACGCCATCATCGTGGCGAATTTCTGCAGAAGCTGGACTTTCTACTTGCTTCTCATCAGCCAGCCTGCGTACTTCGAGGAGGTGTTCGGGTTCGAGATTAGCAAGGTAACAGAAACCGGATGTGGTTATGTGCGGTGTACTGCACCAGGAACACAAGTTTACATATGTACAATAACATGAAACTGCTGACGAAAGTCAAAGCTATAGAAAGTCCGCTTTCCAGGTTTAGTTCAGTGAACATAGGCTATCTTCAGAGGTCTCAAATCTGCTACATGAAAATATATATTTATTTCTCTCTCACCTCTCTCTAGGTGGGCATGGTTTCCGCTCTTCCCCACCTCGTCATGACTATCATCGTGCCCATTGGCGGCCAGCTTGCTGACTATCTGCGCTCCAACAACATCATGACCACCACTAACGTCAGGAAACTTATGAACTGTGGAGGTAAGAAAGAATTGCAGAAAGGGGATACAAGAAATGTACTCGCTGTGCTCATAATAGCAGCTCTTTTTCTTCTAAGATGTCAAAGCTGTACTCAAAATCTGATATAAAATGTTATTTCAAAGCCTTTTCTGGATATAATTAGATTTTTTAGCGCCCTATTTTTAGTCAGAAGGCTGGTTCAGTCATGTGATCCTGATAAACTACACAGTACCTTATTGGCTAATTATGGGGTTGACTACAGTATTTAGTCAGATGTGGTGAGAAAACCTTTGCTGCATAAAGGAAATGATGACTCACTGTAAAGCAGAAGCCCTGCCTCTGTCTGCTATTTTTGAACTACTGAGAGAAATCGATAGCAAAGTGAAATGGAGAAGCATACAGTGTACGTATCCCTTTTTCAGTACTGGGGAAACTTTAGGTTACTGCTCGGTCAACAGCATTCTATGAAAAAGGGAGAAGAGAAAAGCTTGCATTGTGGCTTAATGTTTACCATTAAACACATTCAACTCATTCTTTGTTGCGATTCTGTTTTGCTCGTCTACATCAGGGTTTGGGATGGAGGCAACCCTGCTGCTGGTGGTGGGCTTCTCTCACACAAAAGTTGTTGCCATTTCATTCCTGGTTCTGGCTGTGGGTTTCTCTGGCTTTGCCATTTCAGGTGAAACCATGTTTTTTTTTTTACTGTTAAGTTTGTATCAATGCATCAACATTGCCCCCATTAACATCAATAAGCCCCTTTTTTATGGAGGACATCAATGTTCTTTTAAACCTTTTGGCCACAAATATTAAAGTAGAATTTGAGAGTGAATATATAACTATTTCCTATCATTTTTGCACTAATATTGTATTTGTCCTTTCTCATAAGGTTTCAATGTCAACCACCTGGACATTGCACCACGCTATGCTAGTATCCTCATGGGTATCTCCAACGGTGTAGGCACTTTGTCTGGTATGGTTTGCCCTCTTATAGTTGGTGCCATGACGAAGCACAAGGTGAGAACTTGCGTTGTGAAATACACGCTATAATACATCTCTGTTCTTATTGTGTTGTCTGAGGGTGTGTTTTTGTTATTACCACAGATTATTGCACAAACATGCATGTTGCAAGTCCTCATTGCGTACATATGTCAACAGTTCACTTCCAACTGAGTTTGGTCATAGGAAATGTTTCTAAAACAACAGCAGAAGTGTCACTTCATAAGAAAGAGTCCATTTTGGCTGTCCATTAGGCATACAAGGAGAAGTTTATCACTTAAGGGGGAAAGATATCAATTTAATTCTTGAATTTTTTTCAATTTTCAATCGACCAGAGTTCCTAGCCACAAGACATGTTGAATCTTAAAGGTCCAGTGTGTAGGATTTCAGGGGATCTATTGGCAGAAATGGAATATGGTATTCATAACAATGTTTTCATTAGTGTTTAATCACCTGACACTAAGAATCATTGTGATTTCGTTACCTTAAAATGAGCCCTTAATGTCTACATAAGGAGCAGTGCTACGGTAGCCTAAAACGGACAAATCAGAAACTGGCTCTAGAGAGGGCCTTTTGGGCTTTTATGTTACCTGGAGGCCACCGTAGTTCTCCAACATGCTTGGAAAGGGAGGAGTGAGCAGAGGGGTATTCAGTTGGCTGCAATCTGCAACCACACCACTAGATGCCAATAAATCCTACACACTGATCCTTTAAGAAAGGTATTTGAGCATCAAGTTGTATTGACCAGATTAAAAGGATCCAGAGTTTAAGCACATTTATAGAACACAATACATGTCCACGCCTCTCTTTAATTGGTTTGATTTAAAACAGACACTTTTTTTCATGCTCATAATCTCTCTTTCTTTTCTTTTCCTCTCACCCTCCTCTGATAGACGCGGGAGGAGTGGCAGGGGGTGTTTCTCATCGCCTCGCTTGTTCATTATGGAGGTGTTATATTCTATGGTGTGTATAATTTCCATTTCCAGGGTGTTCAAGTATGCAACAATCTGTGCATTCTTCGTCATGCACTCTTCTGTAGATTCTAGGACTGCAACTAACGATTATTTTCATTGTTGATTAATCTGTTGATTATTTTCTGTTCTGTTGTTTTGTCTATAAAATGGTGAAAAATGTTGTCCTCAACTCAAAGATGTTCAGATCACTGTTATATAGGAGTAAAGACACTAGAAAATATTCACATTTAAGTAGCTGGAATCAGAGAATTTTGAACTTTTTCTTTAAAAAATTACTCAAACCGATCAATCAATTATATATATATATATATATAGTTGGCAATTAATTTAAAGGGACTGTTTGTAACTTTTTACACATATAAATCTACCATGTCGGGATCCAATGCGCGCTCGCATATGCGCGCTTGCATGTCTCTGCTCCTCTGTCTGTTTGCCTTCACTCACACACCGTGCACGTTCTCGCTGTCTCGCTCCACCTCTACACGTGCATGCGCGCTCACTCCACACTGCAGGAGAGTTAGTTTAGCTCTAAGAATATCTAGTAAATGTACAGTGAACGTTTGTGCAGAAATAAATGCTGCAGCTCCTCCAGACAAACAGAGGTTTCCCGTGTCTTGTGAAGTGACCGGGCTCCACAGTGAGAAACCTGCGGGCGCAGTCGGGAGACGATAACGTTTCTCTTCCTGCTTCAGCCCCGGCACCGACCCGCTTTTCCTGCTTCAGCCCCCGAGGCTGAAGCAGGAAAAGCCAACACTAGGCTTAGCAGTGATTCATGGAGAGACCTTCGTCTGGTCAGCTAACATTACTGCCAAGCAGGTGAAATATAGAGTGATATTGTGGTTTTAGCTGACGTGTGTCGCCTCAATGTTTTGAGCGATGCTCATTCATGTCTATGTAGAGCGAGCAAACGTGAGCCCGACGCTGACTTTCATTGACTTAATGGCCACAGGTGTCGCTGTTAACAAGCATTTCTGAAAGTTACAAACAGTCCCTTTAATAGTTGACAACATATCGATTAATCGTTGCAGCTCTAGTAGATTGGTTGTCACAAGTCTGAATACTGTACAAAAACTCACGCATGATCATGTCTCTGGGCTGCAGGCCTCTTTGCATCCGGAGAGAAGCAAGTTTGGGCGGAGCCAGAGCAGCTGAGCGATGAAAAATGTGGCATCCTGGATGAGGATGAGCTCGCAAACGAGACGGAGGAGCTGTATCGCACCAGTGGCGGGGGAGGCTACGGAGCCATGAACCAGGGAACGGATCCCAACGGAGCCGGAGGCATGGGAGGAGGAGGAGGAGGAGGAGGAGGAGGAGGCTGGGTCTCAGAATGGGACAAAACTGAGGAGTACGTCCAACCAGCTGGAACCAATAATTACCTTTATGGAGGAGAGGGGGACCGGGAGTTAACATAAAACCAGCAGATCTTCTGCACAAAGAAACAGCACATCAACAGCGTGGAGTTTCACCTGACGGCGTGAAGAACTTTGGAAAGTGCAGATATAAATGAGAGAGGAGACCATTTTCAGCAAGTCTGACTGTATTATCACAACTGAACTGAAGTCAAAGAGACTCCACAGTGGAGGTGAAGACATTAGTAAATGTAAAATGTGTGTTTGTGTGTGCAATTGTGTACCTTGTGTGAGACAATCTAAGTAAGAGTGTTTTAGGACTCATCACCCTCCCTGCAATCTCTCTCTCGGAGGAGGGTCGTGTTTTAGGCCTGCTGTGGCTTTCTTTGATGTTTATTCACTGTAATAATTGTAGAAATTTCTATATTATCTGACAGGGTTTCATTTGTATGCCTCTCACTTGAATCAGTACAAATCTTTAGGCGCACATTGGTCACAAGCGCACTTTTGTTGTTGGGTGAAAACCTATTGAGTTTGATTAATCGGTTTCTAAAACTCAAGTTAAAACAGGTTAAAATCACCCAAACTGGTTTTCTACAAGGTTTTCACACAATGTTATGAAAGCTTTTCTCCTACAAACAATGTTAAGTTTTGTCCTTAATGTCCACACTTTTAAGAAAAAGCATGCTACTTGTGCCAATACAACAAAAATGTTTTGCTCTGTAGTATTGGTTTACTCATCCACTGAGAAAATAATTGAACACCTGCAAATATTACCGCACACAGCTTTCTGTGAAGTCTAAATAGCCCATGCTGATATTTTTAGATGCAGCGTTTTGATTTCCTCGTGCAAAAGATGTTTCATGTACAGTACTAGGCCTCGAACCTGTCTGCCTGCTGACAAACTGGGGAATAAAAATGCCACTAATAGGACTAGAAGGAACGTCATTACCCCGCGTAGTTTAGAGACACTTTTAACAGGTCTCTACATCAGATTTTTGTTCAATATGCTTTGCTTGTAATATATGCTTCATTGGTGTTATTCTATCATGTTACTGTTGTGTTCAGGCAATTCATGCTCTAAGTGTAAACATCAGGAAAAGCATGTTGCTGTCAGCATATAACCTAAGAACCCCCACACATTCCAGTGCATACATGAGAAAGTTAGTCCTGCGGAATCATCACGTAGATCTCAGTAATCTCGTTTAAAGGTGGACTTTCATAATCCTTCGCTTTATTTCATAGTGCAGCAAGCTGGAGATACGTTAAATGATCATTAAACGAAAGACCGATTAAAAATAAAAAGGCTGATAATGGACAAAACAATGACATTTCACTGTACATGAGCAATTTGTTTTAAATTTGTTAGTAGTTGTTGTAATGTATCTACCTAGCCCCAAAAAGGTTTAAGATTGAAAAATATCCCTGTTTTAGATCATGGAATGGCATCACTTACTTTGATACTGTT